>NC_087200.1:115630526-115643026 GCF_015104395.2 Macrobrachium nipponense | reverse complement strand
CATTTATGTGTCTTCATATATGCAAAATGACAGATGCATAGCCATAAAATATTTGAACATAAACTAAGTACACATGGTTGAATAGCTTTCAGAATGACGTACAGAATAATAACAATTCATAGGAGCTGACGATAACAATGTTGGAGATATTCATATAAAAAATGATCACGAGAATCTGTTTCTCTCAACCGCGTGGCGAGCACATGGTCGTTCTATTGAGGAGAAAATTAATTCATCAGGTAGGCCTACCACATGGATTTGCCACGTAGGGGCTACAGTATCACATGGCTTTTATTTAAGTGAATGTGAAAATACCCAAATAAATATGTACAGATTTATTTGTGAGCTACCTTCATGTATTATGTCAAATAAAAATGGACAGGCAAGTCTGTCTAACTGAAATGGAGGAAAAAGCTATGGTTCTACTATTACAAAATGAATGCCCAAAACTAAAAAAGCAAACACAGTGATGGGTAAAAATTGCTATCCATGACCTGCTTAGTTGGTGAAGATTACGGCCGCCGTAAGCAAGCACGAGGTTTTGATTTAAAGAGGTGAGACGGAAATGCGGTAAGGGGTTAGGAGAATATGAAGCTTGGTAAGGACATGTGGTCTCGCAACCACCAACAGAGATACTCCATTGGCAAAGGAATGAAAGAAAAAAGGCGTAGAAGTTAATATATTTAGGCAATATTAGTTTCCTTGTTATTGTTCAACAGAAATTTCCTCTAGGTGTGCCAAGTTTCCCGTCCTCTCAAAGTTCCTGACGAAAGCTTGATATAAACAGTATCGTAACCATGTCAGGGTATTACTAAGATAATTCTGAAAAAATTATTTTAATGATGACAGTCAAAATAATTGAATAACACTGAGGTCAGATTCAACAAGTGTAAATCACTTGCTACAATTATGATTACAAACAACTAATGTTAACAACGAGGCAGATTGAAGTCACTGCTATTAAGGGGAATGAATGTTTAGAGTCGTAGAGATGACTTGACGGTATCGACAGAGATTGGTTTCCAGTGCTTTTGTAAATATTTTACTTTCGTTAACTCTGCAGTAAATTACAACCAAATTCCCGCTTTGCTTAAACAACTAGTGCGATACAGCTAGCCAGCCAATAGGCACATGTTCCATTACTTGCTAGTCCTTATTGTTTGATATGATGGAACGGTAAATCGTTTAAAAGTGACATCCTATGGCTTATATATTAATACAAGATTAATGTCGCGTTATATTAAAATATAACGTTATTTCACATTACTTTTGTTGTTTGTCTTCAGTATGGACTTAACATGATTTTTTTTGTAAGTAAGAAATATTACTAAGAGGTTGTGCAGTATTTGTGACGCAATAATTGAAAGGATGAGAAATATGGTGACAGGTTTATGAAAAGGTTAGCTACAATGATGAATGAATTTTTTTTTTAGAAATGGTTCGGGCATGTGAAAAACATGGAGGAAATAGTAGGTAGGGTGTAAGGAGTGTGCACAGTGACAGGAGGAGAGGAAAACCCAAAAAGTGCACCCGTGGTGCACTGTAAGTCACTAGCTACGTCCATGTTTTAGCCTTCTACTTTCCAGTACCTCAATTCCCGCCTCGTTTCTTCAGTCTTGTTGTCCTTCCCCAACTGTGGTGTTTTCACTGCCTACATCACTGATTGGCCAGAAGTGCTTGACTTGACAACCTTCATTTCATAAAACCAAATCTGTCTACAAAGCTCAGGATAAATGGTGCAGAAGAGGTACTGGAGGAGAAGGGACTCTTAAAATCTAGGGACCAGGAGAGATGTGGCAAGCTAACGATGAGAACCCTGGTCGGAGGGTTTGATGTGCTGCAGCTAAGTTTTGTATATCTTAGTTTAACCAGACCACTAATTTGATTAACAGCGATGCTAGGAACCAAATGGTTACATAGCAACGAGACTTACAGCTTACAGTAGGATCCGAACCACATTGTATTGAGAAATGAATTTCTAATTACCAGAAATTCCTCTGATTCAACATTTGTAGAGCGGGGAGTCAAACTCGCGACTACCGAATTGGTAGCCGAGTACGTAAACCACTCGTCCAACGAGGAACTTGTCAACGCAGCGGCTAATGTTGTGAAGGATACCTGTACAAGTATCCGTCACAACATTAGCCGCTCTTAATCATCTCTAAAATCGTATGATAATCCCTTTAGGAGTATTTACGAAAACTGAATTTTTCTTTCATGAAAGTTTACGTTATGGGCATGAATCTTGTCTTTAGCTTTGATAATTCTTTCATACTCTTAAATATGCTTCTTGAAATAATAATATGGTATCCATTTTAGTTATAACCTGTCGCACGAAACTACTAAAAAAAATTATCACATTTCTCTCTTTTCTGAACATATAAATATGATAATGCGTGCTGAATTGGATCATCCATAGGTTATGTATTAACTTTCAGAAAATGCATGTTGTTAATGAACGCATCATGGGTAGCGGGTCATCAGTAGTACATGTGCTAAGAAACTCGTATTAGCAGAGTTCGAATTAGGAAAGACATAAAAGCTGGAAGAGAGCGAAGACCATTTTTGTCATCTGGAAGAACGTAGACGAAATGAGTGATACGTATTTGAAGCTGATGTCGTGTCTATAACATTTTGTACAAGATTTTGAAATACAATACGAAAATTCTGTGACCTACTTAGAAAATACTTGATATATAATTTCAAACGGGCTGCAAAGAGCTAGTCAGAATTGAAATCAGTGCTATGAGTGGCGTACAGGAATACTTAAAACTTTATCTTTTATCATGAAAAATATGGACAAAGGTGAGAGGGTCTAGTTTCCGTGAGCGAATCTCTCCAAATTCCGACAAAGCGAAAGGAGCGATAAAGAGAAAAAAAGCCATGAAGTTTTATTGGACGAGAAAAAGAGTCACGAAGATGGGAAAAAAAAGAAAAAATGTTGAAATCTTTATTTCGTAACGAAGAAAACTTCGCCCGATGTTTTATAAACTGAAATTGAGAGAGGGAAAATAAGAATCAATAGAGATCCCCTTTTATATCACAAAGGTGATTGCCGAAGCATGATGATGATGGCGGGTCAAATAACTCCAACACAGCAGTTCTCCTCCACCACTAACCTAACCCCCCTCCCCTCCCCCTTCACCAACACCTCCTCCTCCTCCTCCACCACCACCACCACCACCTCTTCCTCCTTTTTTTATCCTTCTATTTTGCTTGTTTAATAAAATGTTTTGGGGGAAGCTAGGAAAATTATAGGGTAGGATCTCACTGCATATACGCAGAGAGAGAGAGAGAGAGAGAGAGAGAGAGAGAGAGAGAGAGAGAGCGCAGGGAAATGTATAAACTTTTAGACAATCGAATAGACATACACGCGTGCATGCATATGTGAACGAGCTTCCAATTGCACGCACAATTTTACATGTAACATGTGCGTGCGCATGCATTATATTTACGGACAGCTGGCGTTATCTAAGAGCGAAAGAATCCTGCGTACTGGAAGAAGCAGAAAGTCCCCAATCAATATCTACATTAACTCATCAGCGAGTAAGTTTATTAGACTCTAGTAATGAGAGAGACCTGCAAAGGCTCTCCCTTCCTGGTTTGCGTCAAGATGAGGTCATTTTTTCTTTTGGCTTAATTTCAAAGATTTTGTTTTCTTTCACCTTTATATTAGGCATTGGCAGGAGGTATGTTGTTGATGTTTGTGTATTTCATTCGACTAATCTATTTTTTGACACAAAAGGTAAGTCTCATTTTCTTCCTTCGAAAACTGAACGTGGCTTTAATATGGATTTTTACGTGTTAACGTATCACAACTTCTACCATTATAAGATCCGAGAGGATTATGATCTTGTTTGTCCTCTCCCGGCTGACAGTAGGGGGAGACAAGACACAGCCACCCACCCCCTGCAAACAATAGGCGATCGGGAGGGTAGGGGAGACAGCAGCCCGGGTTCCAGCGCGCGCGCGCCAAAAAGTTCGTTTAGTAATAAACACCGCTAATATGAAAATAGAGAGAATAGAGGCTACAGAACACAAGAATCTTAAAATATCTACGTCTATACTATAAACAGCTAATTATATACTTTGTAAACAGTAAAAATAATACGCATACTTATGCATTTTATAGTTAAGTAAATAAGCGCGCACTGGGGTGCCTGCTAACCTCAGTAGTGACAACTTTTGAAACAGTTCCGACCGCGCAGTCTTATTAAGGCTATGCAGATCCTCAAGAGAGTTAACTAGTATCTTGACTGAAGTTTTTGCTAGACCTATTACGCGAAACTTTGGTTGCCTATTTGGGAAACTGCCTATTTGGATATTGGAAGACCTTTCTCGAATTTGCTCCATAAAACAGGGTCTTAGGTTTACAAGGACTTTATTGTACGTATAAGAATGCAATGCTGACAGGTTGAACTGAAACCTCCATCCAATGAAGAACTGAAGAATCACGACAATGATAAACAAAGTGTTTAAAAGTATCACTTGAAATTTATGATAATTTTAATACTAAGCCTACGTTCCTTCGCCAGAGAAGTTAAAAAGATCATGCTGTATGGGGCTTTATTGCATTTTCGGTTCCTTTGTCAGGTTGTCTGTTTGTGTGTCTGTATCTAGTAGTATTACGAGGAATGTGATTTGTGAAATTTTACGCAACCCGTGTTAAAAATTTGCCTCGTGACTGGCAATAAATGTTCGAACTTGGTGTTTGGGGGGTTGGGGGGGTGGAGGATGGCGATATTCGGATCTGGATAAGGGATCTTTTAGTGGGTTGGGAATAACACTTTTAGGAAGCTTTATCAAGTTGATATGTGAGAAACTTCAATTCTGAGTAATCGCTACATTTTTTGTGAAGATTTCCTTGCACATTTACCTGACTCAGAAATAAAATTTCCGGACATTATTTTGTTGGAGAAATCACCTATAACAAGTAAATTACAGGGTAATTTTGAATTGACTCGATAGGATTTCTGAGAAGGGACCTCAGATTCTGGCTTTTCCCTGGGGCAGTTTGACGGTACAAGTAGTCCTTTTTAGGATACATAAGAGAGTACATATCATGTATTTATAAACATTTATATGCAAGTATATGAGCATATAGTATACACTCAAATATATTAATACATTTCGGATAACTTATGTAAAGAGGAAGGTCATTGGACTTAGAACACCCTAAGTGAGGAAATCTCTAGCTCTCTCTCTCTCTATCATATAATATATATATATATATAATATATATATATAATATAATATATTAGTTATATATATCTATTATTATATATATAAATATAATCTATATATCATATTATATATATATATATAAAATATAAATATAAAATTTAAATATATATAATATATATTATATAAATATAATATATATTCATATATATATATATATTATAATTATATATATATATATATATATATATATATATATATATATATTTAGAAATGTATTGGATATCCACATTTTTTATCAATATGCATCTGCATCCGCATCCGCATTGACAATTTCTTAACATACGCATCCACATCCTAATCCTTATTAGCATTTACGCACATACGCACATATATATAGATAAATATTGATTCTATGTCACTTAATATCACGTGACAATCAATATGTACACACATTTATATATATATCATATATCTATTTGAGGATATGATTTTCTGTTGCCAAACATATACAGACAGACAGAGAGGTGTAAATGTTTGCCATTTCTCACGACAAAATCGTGGGAGAAGAACAGCTAATACGTGTAGCCAAGATGTGAGGATATCATTGGAAGATGAATGTATGACACAGGATCTACTGGAAACATTAAAATGTAAAGGAAAACCAAGGGATTACAAAACTTTCTGTTTACATATATACATAACACACACAAATAAATAATATACATGCGTGTGTATGTATGTATAAAGAATGTTTTGTAATACCTTGATTTTCCTTTAATATTGTTTTGTTTCCAGTAGATCCTGTACCATACATTCCTCTTCCATTGACATCCTCCCATCTTGGCTACACACATTAGCTGTTCTTCTCCCAAGATTTTGCCGTAGGAAATGGTGAACATTTACACCTCTGTCTATCTGTCTGTCTGTCTGTATGTGTTTGGTAGCAACAAATCCATCCTATCCCGAAACAGAGAAATATGGGGAATTGTGCACTCGGTCTCCCCTCTCTGACTTTATGACGTTAATTATTTCTGTCTCTGGTTTAGAGGCATTAAATCTTTCCTCCAAATGAAGTCCCGAGTGACTAGAAAATGATAAAAAATGATAGGTAATATCTTTAATTTTTTTTTACCGAATGAAAAGTGATTTTCTTAGCATAAAAAATATGAAATATTCTGTGGAGGGTGACAGGAGGCGAATAAAAAACCCCCATAAATGGGAAGATAAACATATCGAAGAGAGAGAAGTTATTCTGCTGCCAACTTTAGCAGATGAAATAGCCTGAGGTTTTCAGACTGAAAGTTATCACCAAGATCTCCATTTTTATGGTCTGTGTCAGTCTATTTTTTAGGTTCTCGCGAATTTATGACTACATCTGTTGCTATTGCTACTGCTACTTATACGCTACTGAACTTTCTTCCGCTAAAGCAACCTTGAGAGAAGTCGCCAACTCCTCCATTATTATAATGAACCCGAATTGAATGACCCATAATGGGAGATCTGGTGTCTTCTTCGCACATCGTGAATTTTATGTTAATCAACTAATCGGCAACTCCTGATGCCTCCTAATTGGAGATGACGTCACTTCCTGTTGATTCATAGGCGGTGATTTTGGCTTCTAGAGTTTTTGTTTCGGTGTAATGTGCCTTTGTTAGCAATGGTCTGTGCATGGATAATACATAAAGCCATGTTTCCTAAAAGTTTGTGATAGAAACGGATATGGAAATTTTGTTCACAGTTATCGCGCACTTCCTATTCGATAATCAGATTATTATCATCATTACCGAACTGTTCAGAATTTGAACTTAGAATTAAGAAACTTTGTATCGTGTCGCCGTATTGACTTAATTAACAGCTACGAAAGACGCAGAGCGAACTGAATTTCTCAACGCACGAGAGACGAGTCCGGCATTGATTTTAACCCGAAGACGTAATCATGGGAATTTTGAATTCGGCGAGAAACCTGACGCTAAAATTAAGATCTTTCAAAATCGTCGAACGGGTAAATATGAATATTGATAGGCCTTAAGTACAGTGTAGAGTTACCGTAATAATACATCGTATTTGTATAGAAAATTACGATGCCTTAATGCACCAATAAACAGTAATTACGAATTAATGACTGCATTCAACGCTTCCCGAGCAAGAGCGTCTTATTCCACGCAGGTTACGATGGTCGAACATCTCATTAAGGTTCAGTATTGTTGTCGCCCTTGTTGCAAACTTCAAGGGGGCGTGGCTTCATTTGTGGCAATATTGTGCTATGTCGTACCTGACGTTATAGTCTACTTTCCCATTAACCTCATGAAGATTTTAGATTTAAAATTCTGCAGTGGTGGTCGTGCCTGGGACGTTAACTTTTTGGTAAATTTGGAGTTTACCCAATTCTCGCTGTTTCCTGAAAATGGATGTTGTAACTCTCTCTCTCTCTCTCTCTCTCTCTCTCTCTCTGTTCCGTCTCATCTCCATCTCATCATTTCATAAAATGGTTCCTCTGAGTCTTTTTATTTTTGATCCGATCAGTTAAACATTCTAATACATAATTATTATTATCTAAATACCCGGCACGTTATTATTATTAGTGGTAATAGGTGAGGTAGGTCTACAGTGATACGAATCCCAGGCATGTTTTAAATAACGAGTCTAATAAGCCACCACGGAAGTCCATACGGGAAAAAGAAATTAATAAGAAATCGGTCCTCAAAATAACTAATAGCCAATTGTTTTTGTTATACTCGGCTCAAGTTTAAGTTTGACCTCACGTATAGGAAAACGAAGTTTGAAGTTTTAAGAACTCCAAAGCTGTTCCAGTCATGCTACGAAAGTGCCAAATCCTCAAAGTAAAATCTTAAATAATATTAAAAATTGCAGAAAAAGATAAGAAAGATTCTTGCAGTCTATTGATTGGTCTCGAATTGGAGCAAATGGTAATTAATTTTTTATTTTTCAATGACTTATGTCCACGAAAGAGTTTACAGATGTGATGATAACTGGGTATCAAGTGAGGTTTTTGCAATTTTACATGTGTATCCTGTTCATCAATCTTGGAAGTAAAAGGTCTCCCTCCCTTGAACTCTTTTTCTCGATAAAACGAATGCAAAATAAACTACCATTTTTCCTTTGGGATTTCTTGGGGCCTTTGCTGACGTCAAAGTAGGCTTGGGAACAGTTTCATTTCTCCCTGCAAATATAGCAAATAGAAACATCTTGGAACTATCTCCGTTGGGTCGACTTTAAAGTCATCATATAACTTTCAGATGATTGCGGTGATGGTTGAGGTGTACTGGGTATTTAATTTTTGAGTATTGCTATTCATAGGGCGCAAACATTCTTCTGAGAGAAACAGAATGTCATCACTTCCTTAGAACACTCTGAAGAACAGAATAAAGTACAAAAGAAATAACAGAGCCGTAGCGAAGAAAGATGTATGAATAAAAAAATCAAATGAATAAATAGACAAATAATTAAATAAACAAAGCTGCTTTTCAGTGGAGGTGCTTCGACGCAAAGGTTTTGGAAGACCATGTGACGCAGCGCTAAATCTCTGGGAAAACTGGTTATACTGAAATGATCAGCACTGAACCTCATAACTCCCGAATGAAAGGCTCAGTCAGAGACGAAACTGGAACCCCGAACAGTTACGACAGTAGTACCTGAAGCTCAGGTAAGGTGTAAGTACTTAGGTTCTATCGTCGTCTGTGGCCTATATGGGTTAGTTGGTAGCGTCCTTGACCTCCATCTGAAGGTACTGAGTTCGTTCCAGATATGCAGTAGCAATTATATTGCGAAGAATAACTGTGAACACTCAAGATGACCCAACAGTCACGAATAGCAGCCCACGTGTCCTGGTTAATTTAAGGAGCACATGAAAGATGTTTGAGTAACCCCTACCAACCTCACCCCCCCCCCTTCCCTTTTCCTAACTACCCATAAAACGACCTACTGGGAATCATAAAAGATGCGTTGAGTTAGCTGAAAAATTTATACCTGTTATTTTTTCTTTAGTATTTTCCAGTAATTATACCATTATATCACATGAAATGGTATGGTAAACAAGGAGGATACAATACCACGCAAGATGGAAAGGCTAAAAGTAGTACATGGTGAGTCCCGAAGTCGGATTAAAATAGGCTATAGACAGAAGTTAAGTGAATAAAAAGCACTGCATTCTCTGAGTAAACCGAAAGTGCTACAACGGTTTCCTTTGTCTTGATTCAGTGAGTTGTGAATGCATCCTTCCAGTTGATTAAGAGAAAGGAAAAGTCATGTTGTGTATCCATTAAGCTGGATGGATTGTCTGGCTCGTATCTGAAATCATGAATGAATAGACTTGAACAGAAAAAATAGAATAGAATTTAGGCCAGAGGCCAAACGTTGGGACTTATGACGTCGTTCAGCGCTGATGAATAAATGTATGGCGTATTCTTACCTGACGAGAAGTTCATAGCATATAGCTTTGTGATTTCGGTTATAAATATAATTATATATAAAAAAAAAGACGTGTACTAAACCAAAACCCAGTGTGGTATGATCCATTCTGGACAGAAGGATCATCTACGCATCATTCCAGGGCACAAGAACTCTCAGCCTTAGCTGTGATGTGGGGAAAAAGTGAGTCTCCTTGAGAGACGATTTCAACGAGCTATTGGAGTATCATATCAGGCGAAGGCCGCTGCCGGAAGGCCAAGGTTCTTATTTTCATATTACGACCAAAAGGAAAACTAATGGCCACATTTACATGGAGGCATTTTAAAGATAATCTTTCGTTTTTTTTCTCTCTCCTTCTGGGTCCCCCAGGGTTTGGGGAGAAATGTTCGGTGTTTCCCCTTTGGACCCTCATTTCCGTATTACGATAGTTATCAAATTTTCCTTCTTTTCATTTGAGGTGGGTGAAAGGACAATTAGATGACTTGAATTTAAAAAGAGAGCGAGATGTTTGAATGGGGTTCGTTTTGAAGTGATGTATTGATCATTAATTGTTTTCTGTACTCTTTCAGAATTTTTAATCGTTAATTCCTGTTGAAAGGGACCTGTCCACACACCACACTCACACACACACCCACACACACACATATCATATATATATTATATATTATATATATATATTTATATAATATTAATATTTTTATATAATAATATATATGTTATATATATATACTATAATGTATACACCGACACTTCACCACACAACACGTATAATATATATATATATATATATTTATATATAATATTAATATATATTTATATTAATAATATATATACCACCATATACAAGTGTTGCGTGTTCAGGTATTTTTGTGTGCGACGGTCACCTACTTCCTAAATTATTGCAAATAAACCTTCCGTACTGCTTCCCGAGTCCTTTGTCGTAGGAGACAGTTTTTTCGTGAAATTATTCGAGTCCTTGGTCAAGTGGAGTTGCGTGAAGGTTGATCCTCTTCAGGACTAGGATTTCATATTTGCTTGTTTAATATTTTCTGGCAATCAAAATTTAGGAAAAGGGAATGGATCTCGAGGCAAGAGTTATTGTCAAACGGAATTAATTGTAATCGCTTCAAAGATCAAACTCAGAGCTGCAGGAACTTTAGTTGTGCTTTGTGCGGACTGTAAGCAAACGCAACAAAATAACTAAACTTCCAAGAAAATCATTCTGTGAAAGAAAACGCCAACTTTGTCGATTTTCCCAGACCGGAGAACATTTTCAAGGTTACGGTCAAACAAAAGTCAATTTTCCCTTATGTACCTGGTGGGCCTTAAGGTTTTTTTCCAGGGAATACAATATATAATATATAATATTATATTTATTATATATATATATTATTATATAATATTGTATGTAATAATTAATATGTTATGTTATAATAATATAATATATATATAATATTATATATATATTAATATATGTATGTTAATCATAAATATAATAATATTATACACACCACACATATATATTATATATATATATATTATATAATAATAATATATATATAATATTATATAATATATATATTATATTATAATATATATATATATATATAATATAATATATCTTATAATATATATTATATATATATATATAATATATATATTATATTACATATATTATATGTATATATATATATATATTAATGTTATGAGTATAATATATACATATATATTATACACCACACACCACATATATATGTATGTAATATATATATTATATTAAATAATAATATATTACATAATATATATATATATAATATATAATAATATAAATTATAATATATAAAATTATTATTTAATTTAATATATGTATATTACATATATAATATACATATATATATATAATTATTTATATATTATATATATATATATAATATTATATATTAATATATTATTATTATTAATATTATAATATATCATGGTTCACTCACACACTACTTCTCCGTGTCTAGAAATATACAGTAAAAGAATAGGCTCAATATCGAATTCACTTTAACTTGTATATGATTAGTGCATATTACTCTGTCCGGAATCGAACTTTCGCCTTTTGGGTTTGATACATGGATTGGCAGACGACTTAACCATGAGGCTGTCAAGGAAGATATCTTGGCGCGTTCAGTTTCTGTACTTGAAAATGAACTCTGACCATCGCCACCGTAATTGCCATTTGTCAAGTTTGTAACACTCGGCCATTAATGAGAGTTTTGTCACTTAACACAAATGTGTTTTTTTTTTTAAGTTTTCTGTAAAATAAAATTATTGAGATGGTTTTGTCTGCATTCCCCACTTTTTTGTTTTTTGTCCCCCCTCAGATCTTAAAAGTTTTTATTTGATTTAAGATTAATGTTAGAGGTGCCAGCCGCCTACGCATCTTCACTTGAACGCATCTGGGAAGCAACTGAGAGCTGCCCGGTCGTGGCAGAAAGTTTCATACTGCAGCACATCGAGAGTTTCATACAACATTATATGCTGTATAGAAAACTCGATTGCACCGAAGTTTCTTCGGCGCATTTTTCACTTGTTTATGTTTTTAATTAAAAATGCTAAGCACAAATTCGCCTCAACGTCGAATATTTATCGACACCTGATATGCTTTATAAATCACTATAAATCGACATAGTTTATTGCTGTGGTTTCATCATACGATACAAATCTTACTAGATTAATGTATAGTATTTTTTTCGGAGGCGGTTTCATTGTATTTTGTTTCTGAATCTTATTCAGCCTCTCCATTGTCTGATTTGCCCTCTTTAGTTGTCCACTAATTTTTAAGTTCGGGGAAACTATCTTGGATACCATTGTTCCTAACTATATACTACATGTGCATTTAT
>NC_087200.1:115593026-115625526 GCF_015104395.2 Macrobrachium nipponense | reverse complement strand
TGTACAGCGTACAATGCTGTATGAATCCCTCGGCCATTACCCATGACACTCAGCCGTGGCACATGAAACATTCAGCCACGGCCTGATGGTGACCTGTGCGATCAGGACTAACCTTAACCTTAATTTTTAAAAAAATCACTGAGGCTATAGGGCTGCAATTTGATGATTGGATGATGGATGATCAACATACCAATTTGTAGCCCTCTAGCCTCAGTAGTTTTTAAGATCTGAGGATGGACGGAGAGACAAAAAGACATCTCGATAGTTTTCCTTTACAGAAAATTAAAAGAAGCATAATTATCTGATTGGTTTCTTAAGAGACGAAATAATAATGAATTGATAGGAAATAACATATGAAATTCATTGATGATCTATCGTCACGTGGGAGAGTTCTTCATTTGTTATATTTCATTTTTCACGTATGACCTTACCAGTTTAGTTCAGGGGAACAGGAAGATCTCTGAGTCGTATCAAAAACGAAAACTTCACCTAATTGTTTCATCGTTTATATATATTTGTATTAACTAATTCGCTCATATAATTAGTTCGTTGTTTCTTTTCTTGCGTTTTCATTCTGGGTACTCAGAGTAATTAATGAACCAATTATTTGCCATAATAGGTTCTGGATTTTGAATATTTACAAAAGACTTGATTGTTTCCCGTTCATTTCTTGCTTCCGTCGCTTCTGAGTTTGCGAAGTCTTCCCTGTTTTATCCGGAGTCAGTTTTCCCTCTTGTAAGGAGCAAGCAGTTCACTTTCCTGTGCGCGTTTTTCAAGCGTCCTTATTTTTGTTTGATTTTTTCATGAATCAGCTTCATTGCCGCCATATTCTATGATTCCTTTGAAATTTATGTGCTGCTGCAGTATAGCAATTATTTCCAATGTTCTACCTTCCCATGACTTACATGGTCTTTATTCTGAACTCTGTTTTTGGAAAGTAGCTTTCCTCTAATTCTTATTTTATACATTCATCTCTCTAACCGCCATAGATTATGTCTTTCCATTTTTTTATAATAAACGTTACATCTTCCGTCTCATTCTCTCATCAAGAGATGCACTTTTTCTCTTGTAAAAGATTTGTCTAAGTTCTCTAGGTCTTTTATAAAGTCAGTCCACTTAATATTACATTTCGCTTAGAAATCCCTTCGTCATTCTTGGCTCTGAATAAGTTTTGCTTCTGGAAAATGTGTGTCCGTTTTCCTTTGGGTTGATGGCTTAGCGTTGGATTTTCTCCATGAAATCCTTTATATGATCATTGCATAGAGCTTCGTAAGTCGTCTCCTATTGCATTTTACTAACAGCCAGTTTTCATTCATACTTAAGTTTCTCTTCCGTCGTCACATTCCGTCATTTACCTCCTCTCGTTCACTGCCTCTTCCTTCTGCACTTCCTTCTTTGACTCGATCTTTCCTTACCTTGCTACAGCCTCTCCTACTCCCCCTCCTCCTCCTCCTCTCCCCCAACCCACTGAATTGCTCTCTTCCCCCATCCCTTTCCCATCCCACATACGTCCCTCGCTTAATGCATATCATTAGATCATTAAATACGAATCAGTCTATCTTGGGTTCAGCCAAAGTCTCTCTCTCTCTCTCTCTCTCTCTCTCTCTCTCTCTCTCTTCTCTCTCTCTCTCTCTCTCTCTCTCTCTCTCCTGAAGCGGAAATTCGGAAACATTTAGATGAATACGAGAAGGATAATCAGGTACTCCTCTGAAGCTCCTTCGGCGGAGTCTTGTCCACTGGAGGGGCAATCACTTTCGTCCCTTTTACTGTACCTCCTTTCATATTCCCTTCTTTCATACTTTCCACTCTCCCCTAACATTTAATTCATATTCCAACTGCGAGGTTTTCCTCCTGTTGCGCCTTTCAAACCTTTTACTGTCAATTACTATTTCATCGCTGAATGACCTTATAGGTCCCAGACTTTGGGTCCCAGTGCTTGGCCTTTGGCCTGAATTCTATATTCAACTCATTTCAGCTCAACTTAGAACCCATTTTCGTTTGTTTGTTTGTGTGTTTGTCTGGGCCTCTGTTTGGAGTTAGTGTGTGTGTGTTTAATTGGTTTTTGAGATATAGCGCAGAGACCTACTTTGATTCCAAATGTAAAATACTTGCCAAAGGATACATTATAGGCTACTTGTTTCCTAACGAGAGAGAGAGAGAGAGAGAGAGAGAGGAGAGAGAGAGAGAGAGAGAGAGCCATAACATCTTGTAATATTTGAAAGGTTTATATTTCGTAAATAATCTTGGGAATTGTAAAATAAGCCAATCGCTTCGGCAGAAGTGACCAGTTAACAACTATCAGCAATACCAACAGGGATGAGTCGATAGTCTTTGAAGTCAGCAGACATTTGTTGTTCACTTATTCGGCCTGTGAAGTAACGTAAGAAGTCATATAAGGAAGTTCTTTGATACTTTCAAGATAAAGTATTGATTGTGGAAAATTTTATCTTTTGTTTTCGTAACCTGTGATCGAAAGCGTATGGAAGCATTCATTTTGCGAACGATAGAGGCTTTCACGCTGAAGGCGATCAAGGAAATGCCCTGGAATTTCTTCTACTATGTTATAAAATAAACAACTGTAGCTGCCGAGGAAAAAAAAGGAAACGAGCGCCATCAAAAGTAAACTTCCTCTGTTGCCTCCTGCGTGTATTGTATGCTGCTTGTTTTGAAAAGCATCGGGTTGCACATTCAGTTGAAATGTCGTGATATCACATCGCTTTTAAAGACCAGAGGTCTTTTGTGCCAGTACAAGTCAAACTATTCCATAGTCTTTCTTGTCAGTGGAAGAGGTGCTGTGATGCCATCTTCAAGCACCGCGATCTTGCCTCATTTTTCAGTTTCATATCTTCTTAACTGTCGGTTACCTATGCAGATTTGTTTGTTTGTATGGCAGATATTGTGTATTATTTCATTTTCTTGCGATTTCTGTATTTTTCATCTTGGTTCTAATTTTCCTTTTTTATCATCTTTCGTGTATGAACATGTACCTATATGGATAGTTATAATAATGATAATAACAATAGGCAGTAGTAGTTTTTTAGCGTCACTTTCCTGTGTATTTATACATCGAAAAAATACACTTGGACTTTGTTGACACCTGCTGTAGGTACCAGCAGCAGGACTGCTCTTTGATTTACTAGCCCAGGGGTTCTTAACATCTTGTATCCATACCTCTTGGGGGTATGAGACCACATGCTAGGGGTATGGGACTTGATCTCTGGATATCTGTATATATTGGATTTTAATGTGTCAATGTATACACGAGTACATATTGTTAATAAATAACCATATAAAACTATAAATGCTTTTGATTTTCTTGTATGTTCGATTTCCAGCTATTCATACCTAAAGTATGTATTAAACTAAGTATGTTAAGTTATATTGTCAACAAAAGGACTCAAGTTGGCGTAAGCCAAGGTGTTATGATACCATATTGGGCTATTCATTGGGGAAAAAATTGCCAAATAACAAAAGATAAACTTTTTACGACTGTTATCAGATTTTAACGTTGCCATCTGTATGTTTCCATGGTCTGGAGTCATCAAAAGGTTAAGAACCTCTGCACTAGCCAGAGGATACAAGCTCCCCGATTGAGCTGCCTAAGATGCCATGAGGGCATTCGTAATTCGTAATTACAATCCCTGGAGAATGTTACGCCGCCAAAAATTAAAAAAGGATTCGAATGCATCTGTCGTCATCAGTTTGCAGAAGGATTCACGTCAGAATGAGTTAGAGAGACATGCTTTGTATTCATTACTCACTCATTTTAGCATAAGACTCCCAACTTTCATCTTTGTAGTTATGTGTAGAGAACGTTTATTTCATGTGTAACATCCTGAGTTTTGATTCAGGGCTAGTTAATTGTATTCATGTAGGCATGCCGGTACGCTCTTTGGAAAGGCAAATGATTTCATATCTTTTATTCAAGCAAAGTGTCGATTAAAAGTTGCCGTAGTTTTATCCAACGCGAAATATTTATTTATTTGTTTATTTATTTATTTGTTTATCTATGCATTTATTTTCTTCGTTGCTTCACGTTTATAGTATGAAATTTAAAAAAATAACATAGTAATATCCGTGTCGTATTTTTATTTTCTTCAATGTAACTACTACTACTACTACTACTCTACTACTACTACTACTACTACTACTACTACTTACTACTACTGGTTGAATTTCTGTGATACTCTGATATCAGGTAACCTTGACCGAAGGCAAATGAATTATGGCACTGTAAATGTTTTTATGGAAGGTCATCCCACAATTTAGACTTTACTTTTCCATAGGGTTTTCTTGTTGTATCAATAATCTTCTCTTCATCGATAGGCAACAGTTTCATCAGCATCAACAATATAAGCAACAACAACAACAACAACACTAAAAGCAATTGCAGCAGAGCCAGCAATGCGCAGACCTTTCACCCTCGGAAATGCTCCGGTCAGAAGCACATAAAATGGAGAACGCTCTTAAAGTTACTGCAGGAATCATCGCATAATGACGACCCTTGCTGTATAAAAAGAGCAATAAAATTCATTTCGTGAAATCTCGGTTCATAAATCAAACAACGTAGCTTTTCATTTCTCGCAAAGTACGTCTTTGGCACGTCTGGTCAAGTTAGTTACGTTCGTATTCATGTCTGGTCGGGGAAAATTGCATGTCGTATGTAACTCGGATTGCGGTATGAAGCTGTTATTAAGCTTATGTCATTACACACGAAATGATTATAACCACGACCGCTTAGCGTTCTCTCTGTGCTACTGTGGAACGCCTCTAATGAATGAAACGCACGTAGTATAGTACCCTGCTTGTACACATTAAACTCAGGTCACCTCACATCAAAATACTCAACTGTTTCTTTCATAAAATGAAAAGAGAGCAGTCAAATTGGTTACTTATCTTGATGATAATTTACTTCAAGTTTTGAGCTCGTGCTGTTACGAAATCGTGACGTCAAGCATACTATTCGTTGAGGTCATACTCACTTTCTGTCCTTTTCCTAGTTTAGGACTCCTAGTTTAGTCTCATGTTTATAATCTTAGTACTGCAGCCAAACGTTTCCTCAACAGCCTTTTATTCCGATATAAATGGCAAAACCCAAACTTCTTTTATGGTAAAAAGCACTGTAATGGTTTTGTTGACATTAGTTCTTGCCAGATGCCATGATTTTGGCAGCTACTGTTGTTTTTTGTTCTTGTCGCTCTGATTCTTATCACTAAATTCTATTCTCGTCTTTTATTTTTATAGCTCTTTTCCTCTTTTTTATTTATTATTTATTTTCTTCCAGTCCTTGTTTTAATATTGGTATTTTTTTCACATTGTATAAATATAATTTCACTTGTAGGAGCAATTACCCAGTGGATAGAATCCTAAGGACTACGTCACAGCAGTAAGGCATAGCCTTATTTTGCACAGAATAATCTCGTGTGATTGATTACGGTTGTTTCTATGAATTATTATGAAATTATTTGTAATTACAAAGTCAGTAAGAGATGCATCAACCTGGGGCCGCTCAAAAATATTTAATTATCTTATAATAACCTGGGATTCCATGGAAATAGATTAACGGTAATTGCACGAAATTAATTACCATGACTTGTAATGAACTGGTTGTGTTGAATTAAGTAAATTAAATCATCTAAGAGATGTGCTGGGAAAGCATCATCTCGACTGGACCTGGTTTTCCTCCGTCTAGGAGGTTACTTCAATGATTGATGATCATGTTGATGTTGACTTCAGTTTCCCTAGTGAATTGTTTTGATGTATTCAGACGATAAACAATTAAAAGGAAATTTCAAACAGTTATAATCTACGAACTCGACCACACAATAACTATAGTAGACTCGCATCAACCGTGCATCTGATGTCTAGGCCAGTCCCTTACGACGCTCCTGGTTGGTTGTTGATAAACCAATCATAGGGCTGGAAACTCTCAGTCTTTCTCGAGAGTTCACATAGGTAGGATCTATGTTCCACCTCTTTTGAGGGATACATCTTTCAAAAGTATCCCTCAGAGGAGAGGTGGAATATACATTATAAGACGTGAGTCTACTATAGTCCAGGTGCATCGTAGTGCAGTCGAGTTCATCATTTTATTTGTCCAAAGCTTTTTAGCTCCTTATCGTCTATTGTGTTATTTGATGTTGTTAATATTGTTGTTATTACAACATCTGACAGTTATTAATTAGTTGTACGAGAGTGATGCAAAAGACACATAATATTGTATTTTCGAAAATTAATTACAACTTTTGGACAAGTGTTTTAATTTTTAATTTTTTGTTGAAATCTGGTAATTAGTCTCTTGCTAGTTTTGCTGTGCCTGTGAGCAGTGTGTGTGTGATTTTATTATGCATTTTCATTTCAGTTATAGTGACGCATATTCTGTAAAACGGAGTAATTATTATTCTCTTATGCTCCCCAAGTAAGTTATTATTCTGAGTAGTTGATATTCTAAGTGTTTGTATTCTGCTTGCAGGTGCCGGCTGCACCTGGGGAAGGCGGGGCGGATCACCGTGAGCGCGTCCGGCATTTCGCCTTCGACTACGCCTATTACCACGAAGGCAAGAAGAGTCCAGCGGAAACTCCCAAACAGTCTCCCGCCCGCCAGAAGAAGAAGAAGAAGAAAAAGAAAAAGGAATCTCCTGTCGCAACCCCCTGCGCTGAAACCCCCTCCGTTGCCACTCAAGAGAACACAGAGGAGGAGCGACCGCAGGCGCAAGTCGGGGCTGGAAGCGAAGTAGAAGCCGAGGACAAGCCAGATGTTTCGGACCAGGAAATGGTGAGTACCCGGATGAAGTTGTTCCTTTTAACGATGACGCTGTTGACAAAAAATGGTCATTTCAAGGTCATATTTCTTGAAGAAAAAAAAGAAAAGAAAAAAGAAAATGATGGATGTAAACGCTAACACCAATATGTACGCTGTTATATTCACACACACACAGACGCATATGTTACACTAAAATAACCCGCCAAAGCCTGAGAATGAAGATTTTTTTTTCTCAGAAGGAATCAAATCTGGAGTTTACCTCCATCATGAAGCATGAGTAAGCACCCTTAAGAATGACATGCGCGCGCGCAGCCAAGGATACATTCATAACACAGCCTTGGGAAAGCTGGTTGCACGCCTCCCTCTACGGCTTGCGGGCGCCCATCTACCTGGACCGCTGTTTTGTTTTCCCAGTTAGGTAATTTCCTGTTGCACAAACAAGCAGTTACTTATGTTGTTATGAAGTTGATACAATAGTAAGTTAATACTTTCACCGGATTTATGGTGGGACACATAATATTTTTTTTTGTTTGGGGTCGTCGTCGAAGTTAAGTTACCGTGATCATTATATATATATATATATATATATATATATATATATATAGTATATAATGTATATATATATATATATGATATATATATATATATATATATATATATATATATATATATATATATATATATTACAGCTGAAAAATAAAGTCGAAACCGGTCTCTTATTTGTCACCTGTGATAATGTATATATATATTATATATATATATATATATATATATATATATATATATATATATATATAGATATACATACATATATAGTGTGTGTGTGTGTGTAGACTCGTGTACATACACACGGCGAGAGAGAGAGAAAGAGAGAGAGAGAGAGAGAGAAAATAGTCACTACAAAAGAAGTAGGTACGGGAACTTACGACGAGTCATAAATTGCCATGAGTATTATTGTTAAAGGATTTGGGTTTTACAACTGGCGGTCGTAAGTTGCCATGTTGTCAGTTTCTGTCTGTCTCTCTCACCATTTCTCCAACTCTCTCCCTTTTCCTTCATCTCTCTAGATTGACTAGTTTGCTCGTAAAATACAGTTGATTTTTTAAGCGATATGAAGTAAACACCGCTTAGTTCTGGAAACACCATATGACAGAGCAAAGTTTTCTTTACTAGAGAGAGAGAGAGAGAGAGAGAGAGAGAGAGAGAGAGAGAGAGAGAGAGAGAGAGAGTTAAAAAAAAAGTCAAAGACTGAACTCCCAACCATTTTTTTTTATCTCTGTCGATATTTATATTTGAGACATTCGACCTTGCAGCTCTTAATAAGATCTTAATCATACTGACTGAACATCAGCATTGGTCGCTATGCAAATAAATTTCCCCTAAGAAAAAAAAATTCTTTCTTCGTTGTTGACATTCAACTAAAGCCAGACTTCGGGGAAGCACGATGCAACAAACAACACGAGGCGTTTTATGTTCCGTCGGTCAACAGGAACGACGGCTTATGTTAATCCCAGTGCTCATTAATTGGAGATATTGCTTCCGTCCACTCCACATGATATTCCGGCGGACGAGGAGTTTCCTGAACGTTAGTGTTGTAAGCGATCCCGTGTAAATTAGCTTCCCGGATTTTGTAAACAAAAGGTTCGGCCGCACGCGAAGCCATATTTCATAGTCCTTTCTTTAATTCACGTTACTTTTTCCTTTCATTTTCTTTGTTCCGCATTTGTGGAGTTACCGTCGAGCCTCGGCCTTTGCATGCGTGCTCGCTCGATTCGTGCTCGCGCTAATAGCCCTTGGGTTGTTGTCATTAAGGACGGCTCTCGAGTGTCACTCAGAGGATCCCCGAGTGTGACTCGGTGATATAATACCACGCGACTACTTTCCCCGTAGACACGCACCTTCCTTCCGCACTTAGGGGCTGGTCTGCCTCTACTTTTTTTCCTCACGATTCGCGCATTAAAGAGCCTCATATCTTTCGTCTGAACTCTATTGAAGCGGCAGAGGAATGTGCAACTCATGGGCGCTCTGTTGGGAGATTGCAATTCTTTCGTGAGCCTTGTACTAATGATGCATCGTTTTACACCCATTTCAACAGAGTCAGTCATCTCTCTCTCTCTCTCTCTCTCTCTCTCTCTCTCTCTCTCTCTCTCTCTATTGATATACCAGGAAAACTGAGGTTTAATATGATGTACAGAGAACTTTATCAAGGACAGTAACGAATATTTTGAAATTTCTAAAGCCCAGAACCTTCACAGTACACTAGATTATGATAGCGTTGTCCTTTAACAAACATGATTGCTATGATGAAATTATAAGCTGCTCTGATTTTAGGTTTGGGGTTTAGCCCATCGGTATTTGAAAATACTGCGCATTTATAAAATGTATAGTATTTCCAAAGGCGTCCTCACGTAGATGGTTCTGTATCGTTTCTCCCTTTCTTGATGCTTCTGTTTTTCTCATTCATGTCTGGTCGCCTATTTTTGGGTCTTGTCAGTTCTTGAATCAGTGGGATGTTTGTTGTAAGCAAAGTTTTAGAATTCTGTATATAAATGCGTATATTTGACATTACTGGTATTTGTCTCATTTGCTGTGGCACAACTAAGTAAAAATGACGAAGGTCTTATGGCAATCTTTGAGTCCTGTATTTGGTAACAAAATCATATGGGAGAACAAACATGGCATTGTGTACTCGCGCGCGGGCGTGTATGTGTGTGTGTGTGTGTGGACAAATTGGACTCAATGTTAGTGGTGAAAAATCCTTATACTTAAGACCAGAGAATTATAAAGAGTATGTTGAAGGTAGAAAGTCGTTAAAATGCTGTTAGAAATATTCCAGAAATATCTGTATACTTAAATTAATGTGATAATATTATGCTAATACAGAACATGAGCCTTGTCCATATGGAACAATCCCGAAGGGATGACTGACTTGAAATTCAAGCTTCTAAAGAATATGCTGATCATTTGAAAAAATTAACAGGTCATAAGAAATGCAAAAAGAAACGATCAGTTATCAGAAAAAGATTAACTAATAAATAAATAAATGAATGGATAAAAATGTAGGTCAGTTACTAACATACTGAAGAAGTCGGTATACATAATGATATAAATATGATCATTCGGAAGGTTGGTGTAGCAAGTGAGCGCAAGAAGGGCGTAACAGAAGCATTCGTGCTTGACACCCAACAAATGAAGAACCATTATTATGGCTCTAAATCTGGTAAGAGAGGCTATAATGGAACATTAAATTTGGGCCAGATGCCAATTGCTGGGACCTATGAGGTCAACCAATTCTAAAATGGAAAGTGAGAGTTAAAAGACTTTAAAGATGCAACTGTCAGGGGAATGCGTAAAGTAAGATGGAGGAAAGAGACCATGAACGCAGGTACAGTTAAAGGAATGAAAAAGGGCCGAAGGGACGCTGCAATGAACCTTAAGTATTGCATAACTGCGTGACGTGCACTGACGGCACTGCTCCCCTGTACGGGTTGAAAAGACAACTCTTTAGAATGTCGTTTGGTTAAAGTAACAAAAATATATGGAGATGAAACGAGATGAAACGAGGCCGAAGCATAGTAACCGCGTAAAAAAAAAAAAAAAAAAAAAAAAACATGAATAGCGAAGAAATCCTGTTCAGAGGCGAGGTGAGGGATAGAAATTTAGTGAGGAATTTGTTCTTGCAAAGATGAAGGTTAAATACCAATGGAAAGTGTTCATCTATTCTTATATATATATATATATTATATATATATATATATATATATATATATATAATATATATATATATATATTCTATAGAATCTAGTGGTAACGCATATGTCCCGTAACTATCATAATACATGAAATTGATGAATATGTCCAGCAGACTCTGTATAGTTCAGCCTTAAAGTTGCAAATAATACTTAGCAGTATTATCTTTTACGGCTCTGGAAAAAGGTGGTTTGAATTCAACAAATAAGCTTACTTGTGGCGTCACATCAACTCTGAGCTGTCTTGGTCGTGCAGTGGGTTAGTTTCTATCTTATTATCATCAGCTGGGCTCGAATCCTATTCGTCAATAAGGGTTTCTTCAATTTCCACTACGAATTCAAGGCTTTCTGTGGAAAACGTATGCACATGTCAGCAAGTTATACAGTAACTGTGTCTATACAGTGTTTGGATCTCTCTCTCTCTCTCTCTCTCCTCTCTCTCGCTCTCTCTCTCTCTCTCTCTCTCCCTCGGAATATACCCAGACGTTCATAAAACGAATCCCCGAAAAATTCCATCTGATGGCCACTGACTGGAGGTCTAATTTCTAGGAAAATCTAATCACGATGTTTGCATGTCTTGCCTGTTACGTCGGAGGGGGTCTTGTGTCCCTTCCTCCACCCTCCCCCCCTTCCATTCACCCACCCACCATGCACCTCTCATTTCTGACGGTTCCTCCTCCATTTTGCTCTTTCTTTTCTCCTTCCTAAGAGCACTGACCCCCTTCCTTCCACCCTTCCTCCCACCACCCCCTAGCTCCCCCGTACCTCAATTTCGCCTTTTTCCTGAAAAGTGTTTTGTCAAAACTCCATTCATTAGTTTTCTTAGAAAAGAAGTTGCGGAAGTGGTTGAGGCGTAGTTGAGGATTAAGGACTTACAGACGTATAGGCAAAATGTTATGCAAATGTTATGCTCAGTTTTGTTTTGGTCAATTGCTTGATATACTACATGGGAAATAGGGCAACATTTGCAATCATTTATGAGCTTCGTCATGAAGAAATCCACATTCACTCGTGACAGGCCACAGCAATGATTTATTGTCGTGAAACTTGGTAATGAAAATTGTGCGCAAATATCGGTAATGATATTTGTTTAATATTCCTAATCCGATGAGTATTTGGTTGGTGAGCCTCCCGGAGATGGGTAGTGCCGTTATGCGCCCCACGGAGGCATTACTATTGAAGGTTTTTGCAGCGTCCCTTCGGCCCCCAGTTGCAACCCCTTATTCCTTTTACTGCACTTCTTTTCATATTCTTTTTCTTCCTTCTCTCTTTCTACTCTCTCCAACAATTGCTTCTTAGTGCAACTGCGAAGTTTTCCTCCTGATACACTTTTAAAACCTTTTTACTCTCAATTTCCCTTTCAGCGCTGAATGACCTCTTAGGTCCCGGAACTTGGAGTTGGGCCTAAATTGTATATTCCATCCAAGTAGGTATAAGTATAAGCTTGCATCTCGGAGATCAAACGCCATTGAGTGTCCTTCGCATTTTAATCCGAACTCTCATTACAAGGAGGTTTAACGTGAGTCAAATTCCGTCTGTCCGGATGAGCCGTCGAAAACATTCATTCTGCTGTCAGTTGGTGATGGATGTTGACTTGGCGAGGCGAGACTCGCCTCTTCCCGGCCAGCCTGTTTGCCCCGTCAATTTGCCTTGTTCCCCAAACCCTGGAGAAACCTGGGAGACGGCTTTGTTGACATGACCCTCATTTAAGAAGTGATCTGTTTTTTATTTGAATTTCAAGGTCGCTCTTACAAAATACGGGATAATTATATCATCTTTGTTGTAGTCGAACGCGTTTGTCGACCTTTCAATTTTTTTATATTAGGTCTCTCGAGAAATAAGCCATCACCTGCTGAGGTCATTTTCATGGTTGTATGAAAGTATATAATTTGTTGTTATTTTTCATTCTAAAATTAGAATGGCATTCCGTAAATTCTGTGTGGATCATTTGCGCGAAGATAACTTAGTCACAAATATTTGAGAAATAATAACAACTTCACGTGAAATGCTGATGCGAGCGTAGACGTTAGTTTAGCATGAAAGTATACACAACTATTTATCTCTATCTCTAAATCAATGTGTTTACAAATTTACACACACACACAATACATACATACATACATACATACATACATACATACATACATAAAAATTAAGGACCTCGAACTGACAGCCTAATACCCGTATCTCGACGTGAATTGTTGATAAACAGAGAAAGATGACAAATATTCTGTCCTCCGGCGTTGGACGTCATGTTCCCCTCTTTTAAAATATTGAAGATCGATGAAATTTTGTCCAGGAAATTGCAGTCTGGAGGAGAAACCCAACTTTTAGCTGCAAAGAAACGAAACGGCCATTGAACCATGCTGGTCAGAGCATTACTCATTTTCTTAAGTGTAAATGTAGGAGATGGTTACCTAACGGGTATTACCAAAGTCTAGCGCCAGGGAGTGATGGAACTTCGGCCGAAATAATACCTGTGGCCAGAAAGGAAAAATGCTCTGGGAAGGGAGTGATGTCATTCATGACATGAATTCGTTTTTCATTTAATCAAACACGTTTAAAGTTACGGGTCAAGCGAAACGGCGATGGTATAACTCAAAGCATAACATAAGTAGTATACCGAATAGGATTGAGATTTGTTACTGAGAATGGAAAACAAACGACAGAGACTCAGAGAGGTGAGAGGGGACTACTGAGGACCTAGACAAGGAAGCGGGTGTGGTGGGTCAAGTGTTCAAGGTGAACCAGTTATGTGAGAAGTTTGAAAATACAGGGGAAAAAACTGCTGATACGCATGACAGAGATGCAATGTGTCATGTAATGAGGATCATAAGGATACTATATATAGTGTACACGTAAGTTACTGATTGCTACTGAAAGCTTGTATGATGAAATGCAAACATATCTCAGAATATGCAGCATTAGGTCAGAGAGAAAAGACTGTTATCTCTCCGTGGATATTCGCCGTCTATATGGATGGAGTGATGTTAGGAGTCAAAGAAAGGCCATTCAAAGTAGGTGCACATTAGTCTTATAAGAAAATGGGTCGCGTCAATGGGACGAAGGTTGGCTGATCATTGCATGTGAAACGGATTTTGCTTGATAGTGAGGAGAAGCTGCGGAAACCAGTAAAAGAATTTGAATGAGTTTGTAAAAGGAGTAATTTAAGAGATGGGACAAAGAATGCTGATATGGGAGATGGAAGAAGGAAGCAGTTTTTTTTTGTAATTTACCGAAGAGGTGATCCATGGAAGAGCTGAAGCCGCTGAAGCCGCTGAAGGTATCAAAGTGCACATGAAGCGATTGTTGAGCCAACTCTCCTTTATGGAGGGGAGTAAGTGAGGATTGAAAGTGTGAGAAATGTGGAGGTACGTCGAAGAACTAAAGGCGATATGGTAGGAGATAAGATGGATCACTATTTTAAGATGATTTGGTCATGTAGAAAATTGACGGGCGAGAGCCTGGTGAATGAAGAGAGTGCTTTATTCCGATCTGATGAAGTGTTGGGAAGAATGAAGCCAGGAATATTCCAGCAAGTGTTGGCTGGACGGCTTGGGAAAATAATGGTACATAAGGGGGCCTTGTTTCCAGGAAACGGGAGACTACATGTAAGGTGGAGTTCAGCATGGCGCTGATGACCTGTGTTTGTAGTTGTATAAAAGGGCTAATATTGTCAATACTGCACTGGAGGTTGATCTGTGAACTTTACATATACGAGCTTGATGGCGCGCGCTACACTGCGTTGGAACCCGGCGCTGCCCGTCATGTCTCTCCTACCTTCCCACTCCCCTACCTACCCCGCCCTCAACTGGGGTGGACAACAGGTTTGCAAGAGGAGAATGGATGTGTCACGTCTACCCTACCCTCCCAATCTCCTACCTACCCCGCCCTCACCCTGGGGCGAACAAACATGAAAGATCCACTTGGATTTTATTTCATATATATATATATATATATATATATATATATATATATATATATATATATATATATATATATATGTGTGTGTGTGTGTGTGTGTTTGTGTGTGTGTGTGTGTGTACAAGTTCAAGTATATTTAGATTTTTGAACAATAGTGGAAAAAAATATGTAGATAAAAAAAACTTTCAGATAAGTAACCTTCAACTTTTTTACAATAATTAATCCAAAAAGAAAAAAAAAATATGCTCAACCAGCACTAGGGAAAGTTATGCAATGATATCTCTGTTACCAAAGTAACGCTATTAGACTTTTAGACTTTTCTGTTTTATTTATTTTATGTTCATCTCCATTAACATGTAGCAACAAAAGAAGAAACTTCATTATACCTGTAAGAATTATGTGCTTACAAAAATTCAAGCTTTCAAGATTAAGCAATAAAAACACAAGGAAAATAATAAGCACTATCCCTAATAACAAAAAAATGGACAAAAGAATACTGTTGTAAGTAGCCCGAGAGAGAGAGAGAGAGAGAGAGAGAGAGAGAGAGAGAGAGAGAGAGAGAGAGAGAGAGAGAAGGCCAGTTTTCCAAATCACTGCTTCCAAAATAGAGGACAGACTCGAAACAAAAGAATTGCTTTTCCTTATTGTCATGTTGGTCTTCTCATGTCAGGTCGCAGTGTATCGAAGATCGCCTGCTGCAGCCCTTGCTTGAAATGGGAACAAATAAGAATACAGAAGAAAATAGCCTTCTATTATCAGAAGAGCTTGAGAAGGATTAACAGTCATATTGCCGGGATAAAGGATTTGCCTTTCGAAGTGGAAAGTCTGGGCGCCCTCAATCCCTGTCACACGCACGCACACACGTATTTGAAATGTAACTATGTTTTTGTAAATGACATCTTTTTGCATGACACGTCGGCACGCATACGCCTCGTATATTTATTTGTGTAGTGTGTATGTATATACATACATATATATATATATATATATGTGTATGTATGTATATCTATCTCTATATATATGTATATATGTGTATAATCAGAATTTCTTAGGAAACGAATCTTCCGACAAAACGTTATAAGCAAAAGAAATCAGAGGCAGCAAAAAACGAAAGAACTAAAAGTAAAAAAAATATATAGAATTTTCTCTTTGAATAAAATAATTCCAGATTTTATGGTCTCTCATAAAGCAATAATTGATGGGGCGGAGACTTTATGGAGAGAAATTTATAAAGACTATTTCTTCTGTGAATATTTAGCGCGCAACAGTTGAGCATAATATGTCATATCGTGATATATCGATCATCCTTTGAATCATGATGAGTCCGGAATCATCCTGACAGTAAATGGAGCAATCGGTAAGAATTGATGAGACAGCAATTATGAATGATGATGAATATAATGTGGTTCCTTATGCAAACAACCTTAATCTTTGGATATGTGAATTGTAGGTTGAATAAGAGGCGTTGGCAACGATGTAGTTATAACAATTGTCCATTTTATGGAACATTAATTGGAGATTTTGTCCATTCGATTTATAAGTCATGACTTGTAGGATCTGTATTGCAATTTTAATATCGTGTTTGTTAATGGATATTAACTTGCACCTTTTTGAGAACATTCATTCATTGTTTTCCTCGGCGTTGGAAGATTATGTTAAAGGCAATAAGCTTCAGATTTCGTCTTCACGTTGCGTCACTTCGTTCGGTCTATTTTATTTTGGATTTGATCCCCTTGAACGTCTCGACTTTATGCCGCTCTCTCGCTCGGCCTTATCCGGAGCTCAGTGCCCACTTCCGTGTTTCCATAGTCTTACAGTGTCTACATTGAGAGGTCATTTGTCATCACTGAAGCAGAGAACTCCAACACCGATGGCTGAATCGGAGGGGTCTTTTAGAGTAGCCGCGTTACCCAACACTGTTCTTCCCCTCTCTCGGACAGATTTCAAATGATCTCCCCGGTTGTTTTCCTGTTTTCCTTGGTTTCTGTAAACTTCCTTCAGGATGAGGCACAGCTTCTCCTTCCCTCTAAGTTTCTCCTCTCACCCTCAACCCCGGCCAGAATTTGAGTGCCTCGTTGGTTTTGGAAATAAGCCTTGTTTAATCTATGGCCGGGATGGGCTGCTGGGATTGCCTGCCTCTTCTCTTCATGTGACTTCCCTCATCCATTTCTCTTAACTTCAGTCATTTTGATTATCAAATGGCATTTTGCTCCACAGCTCAAGATGGTTAACTAACATTTTAACTGTGAGCAGGTGTGGAGGCTACCAAAGTCATGCCGAATGAAATGAATTTGAGCGATGTTATCACTTCTGATTGTCATAAAGGTCAAATAAAAACAACAACAGTTGAGTTATTCCGAAATACTTTAGACGCTTCAGAGATTTTTAGTTTCTCATTTTTTTTTTTTTTTACATAATTTTGGCATTTCTCTTTTACCTTTCTTTTAACAGTGGTTGGAACAATTTTTAAATATATAAACAGTAAATACAAGGTGTCACATTCATAAAGAACAGAAAAAGCCAGCAGGTGTGTAAAAATACCATGTAAATTATGCTAAATAGGAATATCTGGAAATTTTCAGCAACTCTACCTAGATTACCAGTAGACATATTTCGATGACAGAAAGCAACTAAATAAGAAATGAAGACTAATAGACTATACTGGAAGAAAAGCAGGAATTATCTTTAAATTTCCAGTCGCCCTCCCTATTGCCATTCGGATCTGCGCAATTAAGAAGAAAGTTACCCGACTTTTTTCCATCATTAGACATTTCCTCACTAAACCAATGGGTAGTTTAGTTTGTCTTGTCAGATACAATGTTGAATAAATATTACTTTAATGAATATTTTAACATATGAATATAATCTCTTAGAATATGTTATAGTTGCTCATTGGAAATTTGATTTTGATGTTTGGTATTCATGTTTCATGCTTCTTCTAAGGCTCAGCCCAGATCTAAGGATAAATCATAGATGGTGGAAAGCTTATGTAGCAAAACAATGTGGTAGTGTGTCACTCTTGGTGCTGTGAAATCATTTTTTTTAAGTGACCAGGATTCCTCACACGCAACCAGTCGACAGGAACGAAGAATCGCCAGAATGCTTCACGTTATTCATAGATCTGATTTGCATTCAAAGCATAATGGAATGAGAGAGGTTGACTTTTAAAGGGTCAGTAGAGATGCACTGACTTATACCAAAAGTCACTCAGAATAAAATATCATTTCAGACCACCGCATTTACTCGTACCGTCTCTTGCGTTGTGCTCTCTGTCAATGCAGACGGTAGCAACAGGAAATAGTTTCATTGCGATTTAAGAAAAAAAAAAAGGACCAGAATTATGCTCCGACTCTGTGAGTCAACACCTTCGCTTGTGCAATCATTCAGCGGAAATGGCCGAGTCCCACGAAAAGGAAACGTGTCAGGAGAGGATGGTCATAAACCTCGATCAAAGTAACATTAAAAGTGTTATTTGGACCTAGGTCAGGAGTGTCCGACTGGACGCGGATATTCTCTCATTGGAAAATCGAGGTTAAATGACTATAAAGGTATTATTATCTCATTAATAAAGTATCGTTTGGCTGGTGTTTAGAAGAAAAATAGTATCATTTACTGAACTACTAGTCACAGAAATAGCCCTGTGTGATATTTAGTAATTTTCACGTATTTTATGTATGGCCTTGGCTTTCAAAATGGAAATCGCTTCAATCCATTGTACTCTTTTCACTTTGCTTTTAATTTCAGCCGCACGAAAGGCAAAAGGCCGTGACACATGAGTGGTAGGCTTCAGCGTCTCGACTGAAATTGGGATCTTAATATTTTCTTTGATTAAAAGTGAAAAGTAAATAGGTCAAACAGACTTAAACATCATAACTGCATCTGAATGTACTCTACAGCCAAATTATAATGAGCCAATCACGGGGCTGGAAACTTTCAGTCTCCCTCAAGAGTTCACATAGGGAGTATGTATGTTCCACCTCTCCTGAGGGATACGTCTTTCAAAAACATCCCTTAGGAGAGGTGGAATACATCCTGCCTATATGAACTCTCGATAGAGACACAGTTTCCAGCCCTGTGATTGGCTTATCAACAGCCAATGAGGAGCGTCGTAAGGGACTGGCCTTAGACATCAAATGCACGGCTGATGTGAATCTACTATAGTCTGTTACTGGTCATTCACATGAGAAATGCTTTAGATTTTATTTTAACAATGAAAGCAATGGAGAATTAAGAATGAAATGTACTGAACCTCGAAATTCGCATCGCAGGATCAGAGCTTTAATACTTAGGAAGACGTTCTGTCATTTTTCCCGATTGAAGAGTTTGTATTATACTTTACATTCGCGCATGTGTAGAAACGGGATCACTTTACTGTATACATACTGTTCAACGCTCAATTCAGTCTGGATTCACTAGTTAGTAATGGCAAGAAGGAAGACAAGTCTAGGAATCTTTGTAATAGATGTTTGGAACTCGGGAAAACTAGAGCAGGGATTGTGTATTATTTAGGTATATGTATTTTGGTGAGCGAGAAAATTTGGAAATACTAAACGGAACTGTCAATTGCAAAGCTGATGTTTCATTTTGAGGATATTTGAATTTAAAGCTGATTTTGCAAGGGAATTTGAGTGACTGAGATGGAGAAATGGCTTAATTAATATTAAACCCAAATGAGAAGTTGAATACCATCTATATTTCCGTTTTCTTTTTGCGGTCTCTATTGGTTTAAAAAGTACAACCACACCAAGCCTCCATTTCCCTTTCGAACCTGAAACACATTCGGGTAAGAGGGTGGCTAAATCCGAACCAGCTACCAATGTTTTGGGATGCTATATCACCCATTTTCCTTCTTTTATCAATACAGTAAAGGGAGCTAGGGTATGTTTTATAGGGTTATAAATCAGGCCAATGAATAAGGATATAACGCAAGTGACGCATATCTCAGTGGCTCATCCACCCTCAAACCAGTGACAGAATATGAAGCACTCACTGGCTTCGATTTACGACGCTGGGTGCCAAGTGCCGCACATGGGGCTGGTTTATTTTGATTGACGGTCACTCACAACTGATAATTGTAAGATTAAAGTTAACTGAGAGATGTGAAGGAAGCTGGGGGAAGGAAAAATATATAATCGCACAGGAAAAAACGACGTGGAGGATATATATAAGTAGAAATGTTTGATTTTCCATTTACGGAATACAGTGAAAGGCAAGAACACATTCATGCAGAAATTAATACGTCTGGTCATAATGTAAGTATGAAAATGAATTCTTCGTAGATGACCTCCCCTCCCGACCCCTCTCTCCGTACAATACATAAAATATGTGAATAAATTTATGATATGGACTGTATAAGATAACATTTCTCTCTATTTTCGTTCCTTTTATAAAGTTACATATTAAAGTCATTATGTGTATATATATATATATATATATATATATATATATATATATATATATATATATGTATATATATATATATATATATATATATATATATATATATATATATATATATATATATATATATGCCAAAGATACACACACACACACATGAACACACAATCTGTGGCTTTATATATATATATATATATATATATATATATATATATATATATATATATATATATATATATATATATATATATATATATATATATATATACATAAAGAAAGACAGGAGAGCGAGAGATCGCGTGTGTATGTGTATGTTTGTTAGCAAACAGTCGACTCTTCTGTGATTACCGGAAACGGGCCAAGGTCACTCTACGTCCGTGGGAAATGTTGTGGTTAAGTCTTGCACGTCAAAGAAAAGAGAGAGGCAAAAGAAGGTAGACATTATGAGGACTTCTCACTCACTCACTCTCTCTCTTTCTTTCTTTAGCACAATTCTGTTTATACATGCATATATATATATATATATATATATATATATATATATATATATATATATATATTATATATATATATGTGTGTGTGTGTGTGTGCGTACCTATATAAATGTGTATTTACATATTTAATATATATATATATATATATATATATATATATATATATATATATTTATGCATACAAATAATAAATAATATATACATATATATATAGCATATATATATATATATATATATATATATATATATATATATATATATATATATATATATATATATATATATATGAGAGAGAGAGAGAGAGAGAGAGAGAGAGAGAGAGAGAGAGAGAGTGTGTGTGTGTGGAATCTATTTGGTCCCATATATACACAATATAGGAGTACAGAACTCCGACCAGAGCGTGTGTTATCCAAGAAAAAGGTCTGGTTCCCCCATGAAGTTAATAGCCCCGTAGAAAGGGGTTATTATTTAATCGCGTGACTCCTAATATATATATCGCCAATAAAGTACAAGAATAAAGCCATATTATAGAGGAAGGCAAAAGAAAAGTGCCATAGCTGGAAATGGATGCTGTAAAATTCTCATTTTTATGGTTATTGCTGCTGTTGATATGGCGGGTTATAATTATAATGACAGTCATATGAATGTTATTATTATTATTATTATCATTATTATATTATTATTATTATTATTATTAATTATTATTATTATTATTATTATTATTGTGCAAATCTGATAATTCCACGATAGTGCTAAGTTTATCTAAGGTCCTCGAGAGCGATGGAAGGGACACTAAGAGAAAATTTCCCGTGATTTGGTACATTTTTGCTTTATTACTCTTTTGTATAATAATAATGATAATAATGGAAAAACAAATCCACAGTTATGTAAATGTACATCTATTTAAATTATTAAATAATAATAATAATATCTCAACTATTGGACAGACAGAAATATAACGAATAGGTGCAAGATAACTCACTTAAAAGTACAGTAACTACGGTAAACTATTCTGTTGTGTTTCCTGTGTTGGAATGCCCCGCCCCCTCCCCGCCCCCCCAAAAAATCAAAGTTCTTTTTTGTTTAAACAGTTGAAGGTTAAAGTCCGGAGAAAAATAAAATCAATACTAAATTTAGCTGGTACGCTGTTATAGTATCATGATCAGTTACTGCTGTAGTGTGGGGTCTGCGATGGGAGGTTGAAACTAACATTCTTTGGTAGCTTGAATTTCAAGTCAATGGCCGCTGCGTGCTTGTTCCATGTGAATAGTTTTCATCTACTGAAATGTTAATAATAATAATAATAATAATAATAATAATAATAATTAAAACGAGCAATAGCAATTCACCATCACACCGAATGACGAATGACGGCAAAATAAGAGGTTTGGGGCGTTGTGTCCCGAGGCTAGAGACGTTACGTACCCTTCTGAAGCTCGGATAGAGGTACTGTACTGTCATTCTGCATACTTATTATGTGCCCAGTAGTGACTGAAGGTCGACCCCGTAGGGGCGACACGAAATTGACTGTAAGGACATTACGTACCGTCCACAAGTTGTTTGGCATTTGCAGGCCAGAGGTGAGATCGACGTTGTACACTCAGGAATAATATGTTGGTCCACATTGCATTATAGGACACTATTGTTACACTGATGCGGAAGTTCATGCTCTAGACTCTAGATAATATCGAATTACCTTCTACTACTGCTACCACTACTACTACTGACGTAAGAGTTATATTAAGAGAACCATTCAATATTTGCCTTTTATTTGATTTTATGTCAAGGGTCATAATTTGTGCTTTCAACGTTCTCATTATAATTTAACCTCCTCAATACATAAAACGAAATTTGCTTTTGGAAACTGATGTCATCAGAGCATTCAACTGATGCAGCTCTAGAGTCATTTTCAAAGGATGATCGTAAAAGGCGAAGCATTTTTCATCTTAAAAAGGTCGCAAAATCTAGAGACGTAGGCGATATGTCATAATATATAACTCAACTTGAGTCGATGGGAAGAGATAGCGATTGAAAACAGCGATTGAAAAAAGAATTCATGATGCGCGTTGACGATGACAAAACTCAATCTGTCAACGACAGTGGCAAAATACCCTGCTAAACGTTACGCAGTGATTGCGGGTATCTGTTAAATAAGACTGTGAGCCGAAATTACGTGCTGCTGTTTTCGGTGATTGATTACGAATGAGTTCACCGTGATTGCTGATCGTCTTGGGTTCAAAAAATAGAGTTCATTGTAAGACGCTACAAAGTACGTTATGATTACAAAGTGAGTTATAACAGAACTTACGAAAATTCTTCCAAGCAAGTTTCTTTTAGAGACTGTTAAACATGAATAGGTTGAAAAAAAGTGTGACTAAAACATTACGGTGATGAGAATGAAGGACTGAATACTTTCTCTTATTTCCCATCGCTTACCTTAGCTCAATATGAAGGCTGTTGAGCCTGTTTCTTCCCTCTCGCTCGTTTGCAGGTACTATTTTGGTTCCCTTAAGGCCACTAGACCCATATTTCCTTCACTTAGGTTGATGATTTAAGCCTAAAATGGGATACTTCTGCTGTGAATTGGGGATTACCTGTGCTGTACCATATAATATATCTATATAATATATATATATATATATATATATATATAATATAATGTAAATATATTATACCACATCACCGTGATTCATATACATGCATCAAGCTACAAATGCCCTTTAATATTCAATTCGCTCTACCTCGAAATTAATATATTTTCAATATATATTAACCGAAAGGAAATTTTTTTGGTGACAATAATTTCGTCCTCTCGTGGGTTCGAACCACGAGAGGACGAGATTATTATCATTTAAAAAATTGCCCTTCGGTTAACATATATTAAAATATATTAGTTCCGAGATAGAGCAAATCGGATATTAAAGGACATTTGCAGCTTGATGCATATATATATATATATATATATATATATATATATATATATATATATATATATATATACACACGTATATATAATATATACATATATATATATTATATATATATATATATATATATATATATATAATATATATATATATATCTATATATATATGTCTGTATAATGTACGCATTTATGAAGTACTTGTTTTCGTTCACGCACATAACGAATTCATGAATTTTTGTCGGGGATTCTTTCAGAAGCATTTATTTTTAATAAAATAAAGCTTTTCAAAAATAGTCGTTGTAGGAAGTGATGAAAATGAACAAAATATCTGTATCAAGGGAAATTTTTTATAGTTTCAGAAAATAGTTACCTGGGATTTTGAAATGTTTTTCATTTCAAGTCAGCTTCTTGTTAGACAATGCGGTAAAATATAGTGATATTGAGATTACAGAAAAATGACTTAACATCTTCATAAAAACTTCACAATGGAAACGAAATTCCTAATCAAAATTACATATAAAAATGACTTAAAATCATCCTATAAACTTCACAATGGAAATGAAATCCCTCATCGAAATGACATATACCTATCCACACATACACTAGTTGTGTGAGGACGCCTTCAGCGAGGTTATATCACGGCCCGAGAAAAGAGAAAAAAAAAAGAAAAAAAAGTGTAGCTTGTTGGCACCTTACCTTCTGTTGATTATTTATTTTTACCCTTATTATAATTAGAGGGGTTTTAAATTTAGCGAGATAGCTACCGTTCGTTGCCAAGTCTGGAAATAACGGCCGAGGTATTGATAAGCCGTACCTCCTATTTCCTCCCCTTTTCCTACTTTGACCCCGCCCACTGGTTCCTATTGGTATCCTTCTGTCTTGCTCGGATTCTTACATCGTCCCTCCTATTTTACTTTTAGTCTTTGTAACATTTTGTCTTACTCGATCATCTGAACAGCCTTGTATATAACCGCGTCACTCTACTAGTTACCAAATGATTTTCAGGTTTTTTACTTAGAGTTACAGATGTACAAAATAAGCAAATATCATAATTTTGCTGAAATCTGCACAAAATTAGAATAATTATAAAAAAGGGCAGCTCTGCTAAGCTTTGTGTAGGATCAGCTCAACAAAGGTGTTTCATTCCGTTCTATGTTGAAGCTGAGGGACATTTAGTACAGAACTGGACAACTCCTCCGCGTTCATCTCTATGAAAACATAATGTACTTATTACATACAAGCGTATAGACTTCATACTTTGAATGCGAGCATTATCGCGCTCGATCCGCGGGGAAGGAATGAGTAATAGGGTTACATGAAGTGCCTTTGAAGTAGTTAGTTGGTAACTAACCGACTATAGTAGCTAGCATTCGGGGCAGAGAAAGGCACAGCGGTAGAACAGCCTCCACAAATACTTCTCACTAACTAAAGTTAGTGAGACCTAAAACCTCCACTTCTCTCTCTCTCAAGTGTATGTATGTATGTATATATATATATATATATATATATATATATATATATATATATAGAGAGAGAGAGAGAGAGAGAGAGAGAGAGAGAGAGAGAGAGAGTGCTTTTTGCGTGCCTTTATAGTGTGTGCAAATGGACAACATTAAAACCAACCAATTCTCGTCCGTATTAATTCAATTTAATCACGCGATATGACCACAAGAACAAATGTTATGTAAGAGGTATCGTGACAAACCTTTCCTTTGTAATGCAAGAAGGGCTACTAGCTATATGAACTGTATTATATACTTTGTAATATATACACGCACACACACACACACACACATATATATATATATATATATATATATATATATATATATATATATATATATATACATATATATATATATATATAATATATATATACTATATACATACATACATACATACATACACATGCGTTAGATTGTTTCCACTTGAACCTTCAGAAATTTGCAGTGTCACTGTGAATGACAGTGGAGGTGGCGAGAATGTAATTTGGTTTTCAAATAATTTGTTAAGAAAACCTTTCCCTTGCTTTCTTATTTAAACAGTATTATGTTGCCACTTCCTTCATTTCAACAGCTTTTTGTTTGATGAGAGTTTGTTCTGTCGTACTAGGCCTATTAACAGACCCATCTCCAATTTTCTGTTGCTCACTAGGTTGGCTAAAAAATGTAAGTTTAAGCCTTCACATAATTACTTTGCATCTCAGTGAATTTTTGTTGGATGCCTGTAACCGGGCCATGAGTCGATCAAACAAAATGGATTACAGATAGACTGCAAACATACCACAGAAGTGCCTCAACCTCTGATCACGGAATAGAGTCCTGTGTTATCATGTGCTTGCTGGGCTCTGGCCATACCAGTTCGTCAGGGGAGACATATTCTCTCTATTTTGTTCTTCCTTCTGTCTGGATTAGGTTTATGAACATTTCTTTGCTGTGTGTAAAATAACAACATGCGAAGGTATGTAGAGTAATTGTCGCGTGAAAAGGCGGGGCAGAAATAATCGCCGATGGCAGGAATATGTTGCAAAGTTATTGACAGGACTTCTCTATTAGCACATAGTGGTGCCTAGACGGTTTGGAACTACATTTTCATCTAAGCCCGTGGATAATTGGATAGGATGCTGTATTTTCCATTGTCACTACTTATAGCATAATCTATTGAACATCATTTTATACAGCACGTCTTTACAGGAACATAGTATCTGGCTGAGAGATTACTTTCCTATTGGTAATAATTTTTCTGAAGAATTATAACTTATACAGACACGAAAAAAGTTATATACACTTCTCCGAGACATTTTTTTTTTTTTGCAAAGTAAATTTTGTCAGTTGTGAAATGTTGCCTTTGTAAATATCCTTGTTGAATAGTTGATATTTTCTCCTTTAAAAGAGATTTGTAGAATTCAAGAAAGCAAAACAAGAGTAATGTCCCGAACAAACTTTCTTTTAAGAGAAATCCAACTTTTATCGCATACCATCATTTGATCGAAAGTGATATTAGAGTTTTTTCTAATTAATTTTATTTTATCTTCATTTTAGGTCTGGAAGAACAGACGCGAACATTTGATGCCTTTTCGTTTTTATTGCTCTTGTGTGTATTACCGTTCTTTACTGAAAATGTCTGATCTTTTGCTATTTCATTTAATCAATCTTTGTGTGTGGTTATCAACGACTTGAAGATTTCGCTCTCTAAGGGTCTCTATCAATGTATTTTAAGGAAAATATATTAACTGGGCTATTTTGGGCTGCAGTGCTACGTACTGCTTGCTTCTCAGTATTCCCTGGGTTTTGCTGCATTAAGCGTATCTGCACTTCTTTGCATATTTACTTGTCGAAGGCCAGCTTTTAGAAATGTCTAGGATGGTCTCGAGTTCGTCACAATGCAATGAATTTATTATAGTACACACACACACACACACACACACACAATTATGTATGTGTGTATGCGCGTTATACATACATACATACATACATACATACATACATACATACATACATATGTATATACATATATATGTGTGTGTGCGTTAGTGTACGTGTGTGTGTGTACACACATTCCTCTTTTTACGGGGCATGACCCTTCCAATTTCGAGCTTGTTAGCCGTACTCCACAGATGTTTGCAGGGCTTATGCTTCTATAACATCTTATATGCCTAGATGGTCACCTATTCAAGCACTGATCATCACCAACGTTGAGAGAGAGAGAGAGAGAGAGAGAGAGAGAGAGAGAGCAAAGCTAAATCAGTGTGGGTATTGAGAGACTAAGTCTCGTTCAGTCTGCTTCAAGGAAAGCCAATATAATCAGTTAATCTTGAAATACTGGAGAAGAGAAAAACGAAAGAAAAAGAAAAGATGTAAAATTAGAGGAACAAATTGAAAACAAATGACGGCCGAGTATATTAATTTACTAATTAGCTAATTAGGCCCAATGATTAGAGGGGCCAGTGCCTTACTTGCCTCTGCCCTCCCTTATTAGGACCAAGATAATTGATGTCCCTTACAGCTCCTTTCCCCCCCCCCCCAGCCCCTTTCCCTTAGGTCCCATACCCCCCCAAATTTCCAATTCTCGACCCTTATTCCTTCCCTCGTCCCACTGTCAGCCTTTCCCATTAGCCACAACTTCCCATTATCCCCAACGTCTCCATTACCTAATGTGCCTATTTGCCTCCGATTCCCAGGAATGGGTCAAGGAGATTTGGTTGGGATTCCGAAGACGCTGTCATTGATTATTATCTCTGTACGGGATTCGGTGTCTACCTTTGTAGCACAGAGAGAGAGAGAGAGAGAGAGAGAGAGAGAGAGAGAGAGAGAGAGAGAGAGAGAGGGTGGAGTGTGTTGGGGAGTCTCAATGTTTATATAATTCAAGAACCGCAAATAAAAAGTATTTCAGCCGAATAATCGTTTTTGGAAGTGAAAATTACTTTTTATTTATTTATTTGTTTATTTTTGAAGTACACAGATGTCAATCAAATGATGAAAAAATATAGATTAACAGAAAGCGTATTTACAAGCTATATAATTATACAATATCACAGTCACACACACATATATACATACAAATATATGTGTGTTTACATGCATGTATACATGTATGTATAGATGCGTGTGCATGCGTGCGCGTGTGGGGCAAGAATGCCAGGTAAAAAGGTGAAACAAACTATTGGTATACTAATTTTCCAAGACCTAGATTGAATCTCGGAATGGGTTAGATAAAACGGGGTTATTCCAGTGCTTCTAAGGCGCATGTTTCCATAACTCCCTACCTAATCATTCATTCAGTTCCCATTCATGTTAAATAATTCGGCTCAGGTCTTTTAAACTAATGTGATTCTAGTTTGTGTGGTATTTTTAGTGTCTATCCAAAGCTTCTTCATTTTATGGTAGGCAACACCATTTTCACTCCTATGAGGGGTGGAATTTACCAGCAAGTCATCCAGTTTGCTCATATCATTCATACAATTCTGTAAGAGGACATTGGACTTTGTTTCATTTTCTACCTTTTCTGTTACATGAATAATTTAATATGATTTATTCAAAGAAATACATTTCTATCATTCTAGACAGAATATCTTAACTCTTTCTAAATATAGAAATATGTGTATATATACATATATCAGTAAAAAAGTATATATAGTATACTGGATGTGCATGTATATATATATATAATATATATATATATAGTATAAATATGACCTCAAATTATATATGTATATGCATATATATATATTATACGCTATATATATGTGTAAATATGCAATTTTATGTAATGCCAAAGTCATAAACAAAAGTTGAAGAAGCTGTAAAGTAACACACACTTCCAACTGAAAAAAAGTGAGTCATCTGGTTTTAACGTATGAACCGAAAAGTTTTGGAAAAGAAAAAGAAAAACGTAAAAAAAAGAGTGCGTAATAACCGGGAAGTCTTTTGGGGGGCGGGGGAAAGTAGAGTTAGAGGTTGTGGGAATCCTAGGAGGGGGGCAGGAGGTAAGGGTGGGTGGGGGGGGGGGGGGGCGATGTTGTGCGAGGAAAATGGAAGCTAATTAACCAGAGTTCTTTTGGGTACACGGGTAAATTTCTCCTTCACCGAAACATTGTTATTATCCAATAGCTTTCTTGCGTAGGCAGCATTCGGACACAGGCAAGATCTGACGTCTAATCCCAGATGGTTTGATATCAGAGCTGGACCAAATTTTGAGGAAGGTTAAGGAGGCCTGTGGCTTTCGCTTTTATTATTTTCGTGTCCTCTTTGTTAAATCAGCGTTTCTGTGATTGCCAACGACCAAAGATTACACTTGAATAATTTCATTCAAATTCAGATAATAAATTATAAAATAACAACGACAGCCATTTGTATAATCATAAAGATGAGATCTTTCTTATTTCATCATATATTGTCAGGCGAAGCCACAACACAAGTTTAATCCTATCGATAGAAATCTGAAAATGACGGTCGAGTTATGCAAATAAATAAAATACACCGCCTATTGTCGTGTGTTTACTAAGAAACTGTGGTTTTTGAATAATATCACCCCTTTCCTAATATATGCGCGAGTATCATTACGTCCCGAGCAGCAAATCATCACCAAAAAGATTTTGAGTGAAAACTATCAATACGAGAAATGATTTCAGACATTTCAAATGGCTGCCTATAAATAAAGGTTGAAATATGACGTAATTTAAGAGGTTGTGTGAACGATGGTGATTGAAAAGTCCACAAATAATAGTAGCTTTGAGCTTCTCAGGGACTTTCAGGGCCTGGCTGACAGAAAGGAAGTCTGTATCGTCGAAAGAAAAGCTTTTCCATGAAAGTCAGATCTAGTATTTGGAAACAAACCGCTGTAAATTTACTTTTTATGGCTCTATATTTCAGACTAATGTGAAATTACCTCAGTGTATATTACGAGAATCGTGTAATTCCCTGTCCTATAATTTGACGTCTGTGCCAAGATCATGTTGACCTCAGGTAAAACTCTTGCGTCACTTCACAAAATTATAAAAATATTCAAGGTTAATATCAGACCTTAAGTGAATTGGTATAATTTGCACAATTTTTCCATTTAGACTTATAGCTGACTTTTAAATTCTCTGCGTTTGACCTTCTAACCTCCAAAGCTGAGCTTTAGAACCAGATCGGGAGGGATACTCATTTCACGAGGGGTCGTCTACCTTGACCTACAAACGAAACTTAAGTAGATTATGGATTTGGGTCCCTTATTCCACAAATGCGTGACGGACTACCCACTTGGATTTCTGGAAACTTCCAATAAGACAGAAAGAACAAAGAATGAATATACATTGTTTTTCTGGAAACATTTTCAGATAACCAGTGGTTTACATATTCAATGGTGGATAAAGCAGGTACTGTAATGTATTGCTGGCGATGAAGGGTGAACGATTTGGACTAATTGCCGTGAATATACTACGCACCCATGGGAGGAATACGAAGGAATCTATTGATAAAAAATGTCTTCTAGATACTTGAAGTAAAGGGAAATAATGAGCGAATAAATGATGTACAAGGGAGTAAACGATGTATTACCAAAATAACAGAGAACCTCGTGGCGTTTATGCAGACGCCCTTAAGCATAACGTACACAGAAAATGATTAATGCACGAATGCAAAAATAGAAACAAGGAGAAATTCCTTTGTATAAACATATTATTTTGGGTGAAGTGACACTTATCCACATCCGTTGGATCGCACGCACGTTCGCACGACATGCAAAGGAACAGGTGAATGAAGAGAGAGAGAGAGAGAGAGAAAGAGAGAGAGAGAGAGAGAGAGAGAGAGAGAGAGAGAGAGAGAGAAATAATAATAAAATAGTCTCGGACTGTGGCCAGCGGTGAGACACGTGGAGAGATGTCCTCCGAAACCAAATCAATTGGGATTATAATTATTTTGACATGTCTTTGTGAGTTTTATTCCTCTCTCTCTCTCTCTCTGTCTCTCTCCTTTAATCTAGTAATTTTATTTTTAGGGCTATGAAATGAAAAAAAAATATAAAATGAAAAAACATATTCGCTCTCTCAACCTCTCATTAAACATCACTTTATTTCAATCTTCTTTTTTGACAGGTGCATGTAACTACGTACACTCTCACTCCCTCTCACAGAACATCCATTTCGTACTCTTTTAGGGGAGGTTGTGCACGCAAGCTGACTCTGTGTTCGCCTCTCTCTCTCTCTCTCTCTCTCTCTCTCTCTCTCTCTCTCTCTCTCATCATTTTTCTTTATTCTCTCTCCCTATTTTCAGCAACTCACGCAATCTGACCCACTACATCTGGAGCAGGGCAGTTATATCATTAGGTCATAACTGAATGGTACCTTATTCGGTACACAATTCCCCAAATCAACCATAGGTTTCGACACACTAACCCTAATTTCACAGAGAGAAAGAGAGAGAGAGAGAGAGAGAGAGAGAGAGAGAGAGAGAGAGAGAGAGAGAGAGAGAGAGAGAGAGAGTCCAGAAATCGAAGAGCTCAACACGCAAAATCATAATAAAATTTCACACTCACCAATAAACAGATCTGGGATTCCTCAGAGAGTCGTGTTTTCTTCGGTGTATTTCTCATTTTCCTGTTTTCGTTTCTGTGACTTAGAAAAAAATATGCGATAAACCAATGGGATGTCACGTCTCACAGGGAGAACAATTTCTGTAGATGCATAGCGGACACGTTCTGTCTTTAATTCGGGCAAATTGAAAAATTACAAATCAAATCTGCACTGAACCAATATTTTTTTTTTAGTATAATAATAGGGTTACAGAATGTTTCGAGAGAGAGAGAGAGAGAGAGAGAGAGAGAGAGAGAGAGAGAGAGAGAGAGAGTAAGGTCTGGGACTATAAGTGGTTTTCTATCGAGTTCGCGTGCATGTGTATTATATAAGCTTGGATACGGAGTTGAGAGTTTTGCTTGTGGACAATGTATCAAACAAACGTCTTTATCCAAAGAGCTTTTTATTATACCATATCACCTCCCACTCAAGTGTCATATTATACCATATCATCCCAGTGAATGTAATGTTCACCTTCAAATTCAGGGAAAATAATCTAAAATGATTTTGATAATTTACTTACATTTCTATCTATTATTTATTAATTTGTTAATTTAGTTTTTCTTTTTCAATATGTGATCTCTTCTTTCTACATTTCCCGTTAATTTCTGGTGCTTCTTTCTAATCAGCACCATATTCTTCGGAAGATTGTTAATGGCCTTTGTGGGCTGGTCCTTATGCATAACATATAATAATATATTATGAATAATATATAATAATAATAATAATAATAATAATAATAATAATAATAATAATAATAATAATAATAATAATAATAATAATTGAGATGAATTTCCTTATTTCCTGGTCGTCCTTTTCCGGTCGACTGGCCTCTGATTTCCTTCCTTGTAGGATATTGTGTGTGTTAAAGACTTACAGAAAGTCTTACAGAATGCAATGTTTTCTTGTGAATGTGTTATAGAAGTGTACCCATTTACGAAGTTTTAAGGGAGAGTGGCAAAGCAAACATTGATTATCAGGTTATAAGTTTGGTGGTGACAATTATGCTAAATGGTCCCTGTCAGCTTTGTAACATCTGTATGTGCAGAATAGCTGGGGACAGCCTATGGCTATTACGTGCCCATAATTACTTTTATCGCCTAGTTTACGATATCCATATCGATAAATATCTGTGAACACATTAGTACTGCCTCTCTCTCTCTCTCTCTCTCTCTCTCTCTCTCTCTCTCTCTC
>NC_087200.1:115570526-115580526 GCF_015104395.2 Macrobrachium nipponense | reverse complement strand
AAATAATATATATACACATGGGGACTAATTTATTAGTTGTTCATTTCTTTTTAATTGTAAGGTCCTTCATAAACATTTCTAACAAATTATATGGGTCCAAATGGTACATTCCCAGACTAAGATTTAGGTTGTTTTTATTAGTGATTTGTATAATTGCCGATTCCAGTAAATTTCTTGAAACATAATCATTAGATCTAGCAATTAATACAATGAGATTTTTCACTCAGATGGATAAACAGTGCATTTGAAGTCTGGGCTGTTCTAACTGAATACATATGCTGCTTTATACGTACACATAAATATTTACTTGACTGACTAACATAAAACGATGGGCAATCCTTACAAGGAATTTTGTAAATGATGTTGTTATTTGTTATGGGACTATTCTTAATTAGCATACCTTTAATGGTATTGTTATAAAAGAACCATACATTAACATTAAACGATTTAAATATTGATTTTATGGTTTCAAATCCACTAAAGTAAGGTAAGCTAAGTACATTTTTAGGCATTTCTTTTTCATTAATAGCAACACTATAAAACTTTTTGTGAGCTTTTTGATAACATAAATCAATTAAATGAGGTGGGTAGCAGAGATCGTTTCCTATCTTTTTTATGTATTCTATTTCTTGGTCCGCAGATATTGTGGGACTCGTGATACGCAAAGCGCGTAGGAACATAGAAGAAAAATTGAAATTTTAATATTAAGATGGTGGCCAGAATAAAAATGTACATATGTTAAATTATTTGTGGGTTTTCTATAAATACTGAATTTGCATTGGAAAGATTCTCTATGTATTAATACATCTAGGAAAGGGATGACATTGTTATTTTCAATTTCAACAGTGAATTTTATGGATGGCACTAAATTATTCAATTTAGACAGTAAATCATTTACATCGATACCACCAGGTAAGACTACTAAGATATCATCGACATATCGGTACCATTTTAAGGGGATAAGTGTGATATTCGGGAGGTGTTGTCTCTCAAAAAATTCCATATATAAGTTTGAAAGAGGTGATAAAGGGTTACCCATGGCCATACCAAATATTTGTTGGTAATATTCTCCATTAAAAATAAATCTGCAATCACAAATACATAACTTAATTAAGGAAATTATGTGACTAACGGACATAGGCATTCATGTAGTACAAGTTCATTACTTAAATATTCTAGCACAGAGTCAATAGGAACTTTTGTAAACAAAGAACATACGTCAAAACTGACAAAAATATCGCTAGGGTTTAGTACAATGTCATTTAATTTTTCCACAAAATCAAGAGAATTCCGGATGTGTGAATTAGATACAGTTCCTAGTAGCGGGGATAACAGTTTAGTAAGATATTTAGATAGTTTATAAGCAATTGATCCTACAGTACTAATAATTGGACGCATAGGTTTGTTTTCCTTATGAGTTTTGACTAGGCCATATAAATAAGGTAATGAGGGACACTTTACAGTTAACTTAGACAAAAGTTCTTTTTTATCTTTAAGAATTTGTTTGATAATGATATTAAAGTTTTTTATTACTTGGCCCAACGGATTTTTTGCGAGTTTTTTGTAAGTTATTTCATCCTCTAGTAAAGTATGCATGCGTGATATGTAGTCAGTTTTATCAAGAACCACTAAACTATTGGATTTATCAGCCTTGGTAATATTACCAACTAATATTTGGTATGGCCATGGGTAACCCTTTATCACCTCTCCTTTCAAACTTATATATGAAATTTTTTGAGAGACAACACCTCCCGAATATCACACTTATCCCCTTAAAATGGTACCGATATGTCGATGATATCTTAGTAGTCTTACCTGGTGGTATCGATGTAAATGATTTACTGTCTAAATTGAATAATTTAGTGCCATCCATAAAATTCACTGTTGAAATTGAAAATAACAATGTCATCCCTTTCCTAGAAGCATTAATACATAGAGAATCTTTCCAATGCAAATTCAGTATTTATAGAAAACCCACAAATAATTTAACATATGTACATTTTTATTCTGGCCCACCATCTTAATATTAAAAATTTCAATTTTTTTCTTCTATGTTCCTACGCGCTTTGCGTATCACGAGTCCACAATATCTGGACCAAGAAATAGAATACATAAAAAAGATAGGAAACGATCTCTGCTACCCACCTCATTTAATTGATTTATGTTATCAAAAAGCTCACAAAAAGTTTTATAGTGTTGCTATTAATGAAAAGAAATGCCTAAAAATGTACTTAGCTTACCTTACTTTAGGGTGGATTTGAAACCATAAAATCAATATTTAAATCGTTTAATGTTAATGTATGGTTCTCTTATAACAATACCATTAAAGATATGTTAATTAAGAATAGTCCCGTAACAAATAACAACATCATTTACAAAATTCCTTGTAAGGATTGCCCATCGTTTTATGTTAGTCAGTCAAGTAAAAATTTATGTAGTAGAATATAAAGCAGCATATGTATTCAGTTAGAACAGCCCAGACTTCAAATGCACTGTTTATCCATCTGAGTGAAAAATCTCATTGTATTAATTGGGGTGATACCTGATACCTCGGTAATTGCTAGATCTAATGATTATGTTTCAAGAAATTTACTGGAATCGGCAATTATACAAATCACTAATAAAAACAACCTAAATCTTAGTCTGGAATGTACCATTTGGACCAATATATTTGTAAGATATTTATGAAGGACCTTAAAATAAATGAACAACTAATAATTAGTCCCATGTATATAGTTATTATTTGTTCTCCCTCTCTGTCTCTCTGTCTCTGTCTCTGTCTCTCTCTCTCTCTCTCTCTCTCTCTCTCTCTCTCTCTCTCGTCTCTGGGTTCGATATTTTCTCTCTCTCTTACTCTTGCTCGATATATATATATTTATATTTTCTTTCGTCTTTTCATTAATAATCATTTTGGGGGGGGAAAATTTGTGTAAAAATTAATGATATTAAATTGTATATGCTCCCGTGTTTTTTCAAAATGTACTGTTTTTCTTAGAGAATCACTTGTTTACTGCGTGATCCTTCAAGGTGGGGCTACCCTCAGGCGCTCCTCCTTTCTGTAGAGTGAAAATCGCCCTTATTACTTGCTAATCTTGTAGTGTCAGTTGTATATTAAGCTTTCTTTTGACTATGTTGTTCACTGTAAAATCAGTTTGCCTCAGTAAAGGGTCCAAACAGGACCGAAAGTACTTGACTATCTCGCTTTTTCATTTTTTCCTTCGTGCAAAAAACCTTTATTTATACATAGCATCACGTTTTATATACTTCGTGATCAAGTTATTCATATATATATATATATATATATATATATATCTATATTTATATATATATGTGTATATATATATATATGATGTATATATATATATATATATATATATATATATATATATATATATATATATCTATATATATATATATATATCTGCGCGTGTCTGTGTGTATTTGCCGGTAGAATATGAAGCTAGCAACTTGTCTTAAAACCACAAAACATTTACTGAGAACCTTGATAGCTATCACCTGAAGCCACTCCTGAATGAAAAAACCGTTTAGGCTATAATTTCCGCTCTTCTCGGTAGAAAATTTTACTGTTTTGTTAACTAAGACGCAAAGTTCCTAACACCCATACATACATACAAACAAGTATACATATACATATTGATTCTGTTACTGTAAATTGGAAATTGGGGTCGTATGCTTTACCTAGTCTGGCAAAACATACGTGTTACGGTATATATATATATATATATATATATATATATATATATATATATATATATATATATATATACATATATACTAAAATATATGTATATATATATATATATATATATATATATATATATATATATATATATATATATATATATATATATATATGCTGTCTCGCATGTGTTTTGCGACCCAACACAAGCAACTGAATCTTGTAAGTTGACCACTAGAATCTTTTGAGAAGAAATTCGTGAAATGATTTTGTTAAGCAAGAGATTTTTTAATTGAACAGAAAAATATTTATTCCACCAGTCTATTTTTCAAGAGCACAGAATCCTAGAGAACTGTTTTCGAATCAATTAAAAACCAATAAATCGCGATATGAACATTGGAGATAATTCTGGGGCGTAATTACCCTGAGTTCCTGACACCCGAGACTACATTCTTATTTCATCCTGAGAAATGAAGCTAAGTATACGTACATGAATGAATTACGTGAAGGTAGCCTATGTAAGTTTTATTGTAAGGTACCTGCATGATATCATTGTATTGGTATAATGGCGAAATATTTCGAGATGAGTATACGTGTGAGGTAACCTAATCTGTGCAAAATTTAGCTACTGTGATTAATGTTGCTCCCGCGTTCTTTTTTTTTTTTCTTTTAAGATTACAGTATGACCTCATTCTTTGTTAAACATGTTAGACGGTGTTATGTATGTATGAGCTTCAGCTAAATTAGGTTCGTTCTAAAAATAACACCATATGAGAATGAATGACTGGGAAAAAATAATGTACTGAATAATCTTTTTGAACTAATATAATATATACATTTAAAATAAGACGCCCATAGATCTGTAAGAAAAGATTGCATTGGGCCAGTGAAAATACAAGTGGAGTGTCCATAGACTTATACGCATTATTTATCTTCTCCGGAGGAACCAGTCATAAACACCAGGTCATCCAGCATAATTGTATGCTTTAAGCGGCCACGTTGATGCATGGTGACACGATTGCCGAACGTGTCCAGTCTTTCCTGTTTCACTGCGGATAATTAGCCGTTTTAAATCACTTAGCTGTTTGTGAAGTTTTAATGTTGATGCATTTCAGAAATTATAGAGGAACTCCCTGAGGTTTATGCGTTCTGTCTGGCTCTTAAAATTATTGCGAAATAACAAGTGTTGTGGGATCCTTTCGAGGAGCTTTCGTTCCATCTCGGAATGATACGGGTGCAAATTATAGCAATGCCAACATTAGACTATCATCGGAAATACAGTAATGTAGATGATGATTATAATAAGCCTAAGATCAGTGAGCGCTATTATTTTTACTATGGAAAACTTCTCGAACAATTAGAGCTAGATTTATTCCTCTTGATTTAAGACTTGTGCAGCCAATGGGACACTGTTTGCATTTGATGAAATGGATAAACATGATCCATGTTTTCCTTGTGACATCTCGCGTGGAACTGGATCGTAAATCAGATCAATTGTCCCAAATGTGAGTGTTGTTTCGAGACGGTTGGACCTGCTATTCATTTATATTGGCTTTATTTACGTATATTTAAGGCTGCATGGAATAAAAATAAAGAAAAAAAGAAACTTTAAATTAACAGAAGATAATAAGACAAGAGAAGGTGAATTAGGCCTAAAGAGAATGGTAGTCCAGCGGCCTTTGAAGGCTAGCAAGGCAAGGTCTTGGATTAGACTTGATTTCAATCGTCATTGACACGCCCTGCTCTGGCGTCTGTTGCCATGGCGACAGAATGGGACGTGTAATAATCTTCATGGGATAAACATTAAGTATGACTACTGTCATTAGTTTGGCGAAACATCGGCAACAGCGAACAGACAGACGAATCCGGAAATCACTTCTTGCCTTTGATTCAAAAGGTAAAGATCATTACCGGTATTGATTTATTATTTTTTACGCGTCTTTTTAGATGGCGATAAAAATCTAATATGTGTCTATTTTTCAAAGCGAAGGTAAGTGTTAGTCCTGACTCAATAGTGCACAGAGGAACTGACATTTCAAATTTAAAGACTGAATAAGGTTGGAATGCTAAACTTCTATTTTAAGGTTTGGATAACTGAATGGCATTAAGACGTTAACTCAACCTGAACTTTATACATACATATACTTATATATACACGCACACACGCGCATGCATATATATATATATCATATATACATATATATATATATATATATATATATATATATATATATATATATATATATATATATATATATGTGTGTGTGTGTGTGTGTGTGTGTGTGTGTGTGTGTGTGCCTGTGACTATAAATTGTCTTTTTCTAATTAATTCCTTTGGTAGATGGAAATGAAAATAGTCCATCATTTAATAAATATAGTCCTCATTACATAAGCCCCCTTCTTTCTCTCCCCTCCTCCCCCCTCCCTCCCCCCTTCCCCACCTGAGCAAACCCTCGGGGAGGCATTACCTTTTCCTCTGTAAGTGGCGTCAAAAGTCTTCCGGTGTTATTTAAGGCGTATGCGTTTCTTCTCGGTTCACTTTTTCGTGGAGCGTATATTCTGCGTCCGGGGAACGAAAGAATTGCCCGGCGAATTTTGCACGCGATCTTGCAGCGTCTCTGCAATATTTGCTTCCACGGCTGAAATTGAGACGAATGGAATGGATGTGGGGAGGGAGGCAGAAACAGGCATTCCCTCATTCTTCTGCTTTTACACACTTACTTCCAACACTAACAGATCCCTTCACAGACTTCCAATCACATATTTACATATATAGCAATCTATTTTAAAAAAGGAATAGATGAGAAATACCAAAGGTAAAGTAATTAGTTCCAATTAAGTAAATTAATTTCATAATATATTGAAAAGGATAACTATGAAACCATCTCTCTCTCTCTCTCTCTCTACTCTCTCTCTCTCTCTCTCTCTCTCTCTCTCTCTTCTCTCTCTCTATATATATATATATATATATATATATATATATATATATATATCTATATATATATGTGTGTGTGTGTGTGTGTGTGTGTCTTTTATATCTTGGATTATACGTATATTCGATTAAATCTGTGATAACTTAGGACAACGTTTTTTACCATTTTAAGTTAACTTCATTCTTTTATAGATGAGCGTAGTTGGTCGGATTTAATATCTCGAACTACTATAAGACAAAAATAAGTAAATAAATAAATGAAAAAGAGTGAACCGCTTCAGTAGGAGAAACCTCTCAGACTTTCCCAGGTGGAAAGCAGAAGTCAGCGTCGCTGATCGAAAAGACGGAGATGAGATGATTAGCGAAATCGCCGGAAAGGGCTTCATTTGACTCTCCGTTTTATTAAGATAATTTTTCCTTTGGATTCGACCCACAGAAAAGTGATTGGGGACAAATGATAGCTTATTATAGCATGCAATAATCATGAGCGACCTTGTTCCCAAATTACATTGAGATCGATGCACCAGTTCTTGCTTGGGTTTAATTGGCTGGATTTGCTTGGTTGAAAGGATTCATTTACCTGTGCACCTAGTGGCCTCCTGAACGGTTTTAGTTCAAGGATGTTCTTGCTATCTTTAGCAACATTGTTCTTTTGACAGTGTTGTTCCAGAGAGAGAGAGAGAGAGAGAGAGAGAGAGAGAGAGAGAGAGAGAGAGAGAGAGAGAGAGAGAGTTTTGTAGGTTTTAAAAGTCTGCTGCATGGTACGGTAGGAGAGAAATTGTTAGTAACTCCTAAGCTAGGTATGCCTCCAGTAAGTTGCACTTTCCTTAGGGATAGACTGACGTTATTTCCTTGCACAGTTGATCAGAACTGCAAGTGAACCTTTAAACAATATTATTGTATCTATGTGACTGCTTATGCATAAGGTACATGTACTACATGAAGCTCGGATCATTAAGGACATGTCAGGTAAAATGTTGACTTTATTCGCCTCGAAGACGGCTAAATAGTATATAAGAGCTTGGTTTTCCTCCAAACATCTTTGATAAATGGCTGATGGGTTAATTCTTCTCTATTAATACTGCGGCGCTGGCGAAAAGATGTCATCTAACTGACTAGACCCATGACTTGCGGATGGTTTACACTATCCTTTTTTGAGATAACTAAACTATCATCAGCTTCTACTTGAAGGACCATCATTTGTAGAATGGTCTCAAGTTTCTTGTCATATAACGGGGTTGGTAGAAGCCGAAGGACTTCATTGATTTTATTGCAAAGAAAAGACTGTTAGGTATAAAATAATTTGACACTCCTTTAGTCTGTAATTGGTTGTTAATCTAAGTAAAGGTATAACAGCAAACATAAACGCCGTTTAATAAATTTGTATCAAAACAAGGAAATTAATTCCCTCGCTGCTGATCAGCGTCATGATAAAATAATAATGAGTTATGTTACGTTACAAGAGACTATATTATTAGGAGAGACAATTTTCTTCAACACACGAAAATAACCCGCTCGAGGTTAGAATGAAGTCTTTGTTACACCGGTTGGCTTGATCCTGCGTATTTTAGCAAGAAAGAAGAATTTCCAAGTGGGAAGGTGATCAATGAAGTACGTCGTATTCTCATAGACAGATAGTTTTCGTTTCTGTCATTTCACTTCAAATAGTAAATACTTCCTAAATCGAATATTTGAGACTGTTTTGTTTACTTCAGAAAATAAAATTCCCGCTGTGGTTTCAATAATACAATTATATTTCTTCGTAGGCAGATAAACAAGGAACGCAATTTTTCTAGAAAGGCCACTTTTCTCATCTTCTGTTACTTGAGTTATTTATAGGTCTTACTGGATCGTTGGTCATTAGCTCATTGTCTCTTGGAAAATAGCACTTTTATCTCTCTCTCTCTCTCTCTCTCTCTCTCTCTCTTCTCTCTCTCTCTCTCTCTCTCTCTCTACAGTAAAGCACCAGATCTAGATCTAGTTGAATGATCTTTTTATAATTATTAGGGTTTTTTAATTTCTTTTTGACCTGCCTGGTCGTACATTCGCGATATTTTTTTTATTTATTAATTTTTTTTTTTTTTTTTAGATTTCCTTTTGACCTGGCTACTCATCCATTGGTCAGTGGCAAGAACAAACGGAGGTAAAAATCACCCATCTTTTCTCTCTCTCTCTCTCTCTCTCTCTCTCTCTCTCTCTCTCTCTCTCTCTATCTATCTTATATATATTTGAGGGAAAGGTTGAGGAAATATCTTGAGTAGAATTCTCCACTCCCAACCATTAATAGGTCACCTCCCTGAAACTGAAGTTGAAATCTCCGAAGACTTCAATCTTCCGGACGAGAGCCGAAGAGAAATCAGTTATCGCCAGACTCCCGTAGGAAACCAGGCGAAGACACAACCCAAAATAGTTCGCAAACATGGCAGCTAGTATTGACTTCATGTCAAAATCCTGCAATGTATACGTTAAGCTTTGCTTTAGGGAAATGATAGGTCAGAAGATAATTATATTTAGGTATTCATTATCCTGTCATTATCAGCTCGCAGATTCTTTCATGCTGACACCCGGAACAAATGCTGCAGGCCATTTATGTCAGTGTTATGAAATAATTGCATAACTTTATATCAGTTTATAAAGTAATTGAATCACTTTTTTTTGTGATGCAGTGCTTTTAATAGTTGGGTGAAATTCATATTTCTATACAGTCATAAAAGTTCGTGCGTGTGGATCATTTTATATGCTTCGTTGTATTACTTTTATTTATTAGAATTTTAATGCTGGTTCTAGCTGAAAGTCACGTTCACCAGAGTCCTTGGAATTTAATGTCAATAATTTCGTCCTTCCAAAATGAGTAGTGACATTCGCTTGCAGAGTAAAGAAAAATTTACGAAATAATCAAGAGCTATATTCGTGTAATCAATGGATGTGGTACATCTACATTTTAAAAAGCATTCTATATGAGCGAAGAAGCTCCTCCCTCGCATGCAATGAGATTTTGAGTTGTGTGTGTGTGTGCATGAGAGATAGATAGATAGAGAGAGAGAGAGATTTGACAACATATGATTCAAGGATACGCGCATCGTACTACAAAGAAACATCACAATGAAGCATAAATTGAATCGAGATTTCTGATGAATATATAAAGCATTAATAAATTATTTAAGTTTGATATGCCGTTTCGTAAGTAATTTCATGAGTAATGCTTGAAAAGCTTTTCTCAAATTCATACGTAATAACCACCCAATATTTAAGAGGATATGAATATTCTAATCAGAGAAGAGTATACTTTGTCTTGGACGACTTTTCCAAACAGGAATAGCGTGAGCGAATTTCTTGAATATCATATCAGTTGCTAATTACAGCTTCAT
>NC_087200.1:115503026-115565526 GCF_015104395.2 Macrobrachium nipponense | reverse complement strand
CCAGTATTTGTGCAGAGTTGGAGGGCGTAGGAAGGTTGGCTCTTAAGTTCGCCCCATACCCTCCTCCCCGAGGTCAATTAACGTATTGTTCCTAATCCAGCCAAATGAGGATCTCCCGTCTTGGTTCCCTTCTTCTCTTCTCCTGTAAAGGTATCGCGTAAGCTAATGAAGGCCCCCTCAGCCTGCCCCTTCCTCCTCTCGCCACTACTGCCTCGCTCCTATAAATAGAGTGCCGTTATTAAAACCTAACCTGTGATCATTTTCCCATTTTTGTCAAGATCACCCACGTTCATTACCTATCTCCAGCTGATCTTTTTCTTTCGTGATTATGATGTTGTTTTCATCATTATTGATGTTTATTGTCAGTACTATGTATAGCACCAGTGACACCGCAAAAGTCAACATCAGCAGCAACAACATCCATAACAATAACAACAGCAAGCACAACAACAATGATAAATTTATTTTGTAGATAAGAGTTTACTAGATAACGACGAATTCCCTCGAAACTTGAGTATCCAAGAATTGTCTCCCTTAAGAAGAATTTTCTACCTTAAGGATTCCGTCTTATTCTTGTTTCTTTTCAGCTCTACAGAGAACTGGGCGAGGAAATGGAGGCGGCCGCCGTGAGCGGCTACAACGCCTGCATCTTAGCTTATGGTCAGTCAGGATCCGGAAAAACGTATACAGTTCTTGGTCACAAAGTAAGTCCTGTTTTCCTTATCCTTACTTTACATTACTTTAAATACTTTGCTTTACATTGATCATTTCAAAGCGGAGAAAGAGTATTTTGCTAATCCTGTGGCAAACAGAATGTGAATTATAGGCCCATAGGAGTTTTTTCCTTATTTTAAACCGCTAGCCAACTACAAGATTTTCAAGCCTAAGGCGGTCCAAAGGGGAGTATTGATGCCAGATATTTCCTGATGAGTTTCTGATCCTGTCTTTTAGGAAACATATCAGTCCTCGATAAAGTAAACATAACTTGCTTAAAACGTTAGAGACAACGTTGTTATTATGACACATGTGCCTAATATTTTCGAATATTTTGTCAACCTTTGTATATATACTTAGCTTTTATATCATTTAATAACCCAGTTTAACTGAAGCTGTGCTAGTGTTTATCCATTTTACTAGTATTCATTTTACATGATTGTTTTTGTGATTATAGATGTTAAGTCCCGAGGCTAGAAATAAATACATTCATGAAAGAATGGTCTTTGTTGTTTTAGTAAAGAATCACTTATGTTATAATGGGTTATATGCAAAATACCCTGGTAGGTAGTCTGTATAATCCATGTAGTTGGAAGGAATATATATATATATATATATATATATATATTATATATATATATATATATATATATATATATATATATAGAGTGGACCCCCTGCATTCGTGTTCTTCAGATTCGCGGACTCATGCATTTGCAGTTTTCTCTCTGGAACATTTCCCCCTATTATTCGCAGAAGATATCCACAAATTCCTGTTTTTTTTATCAATTTCATAAATAAATGCACTTTTTATTATAAAACTATTAAAAAAACTAGATAAAAACATTCTTTGTGGGGTTTTATTGAGTTTTAACTAACAAAATAGGAGATTTTAAGCATTTTTATAGGGGTTCCAACTATTCGTGGATTCTAACTATTCGCAAGGGGTCTGGTACATATCCCCCATGAATACAGGGGGACCACTGTATATATATATACGGTATATATAGTATATATATATATATATATATATATATTTGTATATAGTATATGTTATATATAATACACACACACACACACACACATATATATATATATATATATATATATATATATATATATATATATATATATATATATATATATATATATATATATATGCTCTTTTCTAGGACTATAGCACTGGAAATTGCAAATTCAGTCTTCATAGCATTCGTGGAATTTTAATGAATTAGATTTTATATATATACATATATATATATATATATATATATATATATATATATATATGTATATATATATATGTATGTATGTATATATGTATATAAAACCGGTCAGGACCTACACCCCGTCTCTCATTTTTCATCTATGGTTTTGTGATTATATATATACATATATATATATATATATATATATATATATATATATATATATATATATATATATATCAGCCCTTGACGAACGACTGATACATAGTATTAGAAGCCATAAATATATAGACTACAATGACAATACTGACGAATATACACACTACCGTTTGAGACTGCAGATTCACCCAAAGGCGGATGTCAAGGTAGGAGTGGTCTTCAAAACTCATTTGGCTAAAATTCACAATATATTCTGAAGAGACAATACTGAAAAACGTACCCACCATAGGAATCTACAAATCCACACTTGGCCGGTGTAAGGTGTCAGGGAAGTTGGCTTGGATATCTCATTAGCACTGCTATCCCCGTGTTGACAAATATGATAATCCTATTTCCATACATCTCTACTGGAAAGGAATATAACTGACTCTAGCTTTATAAAAGAAAGTTACAGCCATAATATGAATATCAGTCAAGGGATGTATAAACAAAAGAAAGTTGTATATTGCTGAAATTTTCAGGGAGGCAGTGAGATGCATGGAGATAGGATTATTATATTTGCAAAAACAGTAAAGGGGCAGCAGTGCTAGTAAGATTTCCAACTCCGCCTCCCTGACACCTGTGATGTGTGGATTTGTAGTCTCCTTATGGTCGGTACGTTTATCGGTATTGTCCCTTAAGAGTATATTGCGAATTATAGCCAAATGAATTTTGAAGGCCACTCCTACCTTGACACTCGCCTGTGGGTGGATCTGAGGTTTCAAATGGCGGCTGCGTATGCTTGTCAGTAGTGTCTCTGTAGTATATATATTTATGACTTCTAATACTATGCTGAGTCCTAAGTCAAGGGCTTGGAAATAGTCGAAACCGGTTAGGACCTACACCCCGTCTTATTTTTCACCTGTGGCTATGTGTGATAGATGAATCACGAGCTCAAGTGATTATAATCATATATATATATATATATATATATATATATATATATATTATAATATATATTAATAATAATATATCTATATATATGCATGTTTATAAATATCTCTCTGGAAAGTAATGCAGATTGAATGGCGTAATAAACTTTCATTCTTAACAGGATGCTCCAGGGCTGGCCCCTAGGATATGCGAAGGACTGTTGACCAGACTGCAAAGAAGATATGACCCGGATGACCTGTGTGCCAACGATTTCTCACTCACTTTAAGGTAGGCCCTTTGAAGGATATTTAGTGGCAACCCAAATTTAGTGTTTTCTGTGCATTCTGGCAAGCTGATGTTTGCGACTGTCTAGTGATATCAATGGTGATAGCAAAGAGGAGCTGAGAACACAGGTGATAAAGTTTTCAAGTGTTTGCAAGTAGAGAATGCTGAGAACAGATGTTAGTAAGGTACGGTAATGAGGTAACTAAGAGTAAAAGGAAGTGAGGAAGATGGAGCAACGACCGTGTGGATGGAGGAAGCAGTGGCACAGGTTAATTTATATGTGATTATGAGAAAATATGATCGACTGTCGTAGAGTATTAAATCTAAGCAAAAGTTTAAGCAAAAGTTTGAAAGAAATTATATATGGAGGCAAAGCTGTGATGCCTGAAGGGACTCATAAAGTTTAGTTTCCCTTTAAGGGGTTGAAAAGAGTTTACTTAGTGTATATGCATATGTATATATATATATATATATATATATAAATATATATATATAATAACTGGTAAAATGTTCTGTTACCACAGAATTCCATCTAATAAAAGAAGCCCATGAAAACACCAAAATATAGAAAGTAAGTACTATTACCTACCTGAAGAGAGAGACAGCAGTCTCAGAAATATAGTACTTACTGTCTATATTTCGGCGTTTTTAAAGGGCTCATTTTATTTCATATACACACACACACACACACACACACACACACACACACACACACACACATATATATATATATATATATATATATATAAAGGTATAAGCCACGAAGGAAAAATAAACTACGGAGTTTCTGCAAGATCTTTCGACTTCAACGTCCTTTTCTCAGTTATATGAGCTTTCCTGTACTGTCAATTCCTCATGTGAGTCAGTTTATCTGCTGAGTAAAGGACGTTGAAATCGAAAGATCTTGCAGAAACTCCGTTTTTTATCTTTCCTTCGTGGCTTATACCTTTATTATGGATTTATCACATTCCAAATTTTCGTGATTCAGTTATACATATATACATATATATATATATATATATATATATATATATATAGTATATATATATATATATATACTAGTATATATATATATATATATCTATATATATATATATATATATATATGTTATATATATATATATATATATATATATATTATTATATATATATAATTATATATATATATATATATCTCGATATAGATATAGATATATGTGTGTGTCTGTGTATGTGTATGTATATTTGCCACTGGGCAGACAGGGTTTTATATCAAGTGAAAAAGTTATCATAATCTCATTTGTGTAGTATAAAATTCTTTTTCTGTTTTGTTTACAAAATACATAAATTATTGTATGTGTGAAAAACAAAAAGTAACTTGATAAGTATTACACCGTATTTAATTTCCTGTCTCTTTTCTTCATCAGCCTTATAGAGATATACAACGAGCGAGTGAGAGATCTTCTGACCGGTCCTGAGCCAGGGAGGCCCCTCCGGGTGAGGGAGCACCCTCATACTGGCCCATATGTGGATGGTAATGGAACACGTTCCAACGTTTTTGTGTTTTCTGGGTCTCGTGTTACAAGGTGTTCATGATCATGTTTACGCTGCCTTTGTCCCTGTCATTTTCCGTTTCACTGCCACAGTCCCGCACTTGTTTCATTATGCAGTCTTCCCTTTTCACGCTGTTCCTTTTCTCCCCTTTTTGATATTTTCCTTATTTCTTTCCTTCACCTGTTCCTCTTCAGTCTTTCATCTGCCCCTCAAGCTGTCTTTTCTTTTCTCTCTGTTGTTCTCCGACGTCACGCGTATCTTTTCTCAGTACGACACACTTTTCTGCTCATTAATCTTTCTCTCCCTGGCAATATTGCAGCCTTGTTCCTTGTAACCTCTTCGCTTTTTTTTCAGGTCGCAAACCCAGTCTTTGTTCACATCTAAATTATTGCTCCGCAATCTTGTACCATATTTGGATTTCAGTGGACATGTATCATTCATTTTCTTTTATATTGCTCGGTGATTTTCACATTATAAGTCGGTTGTAACTTGTCTGAAGAATCTGACGTTAGTTTTATTCATTCTGTCATGTATCACCGCTTTGTTCGATGAAGTAGTCAAGTAGCTGTATAGTTTACCAAATCTGAGCCCGTCAGAATTCGATAATTATCAGCCAAACTATTGTTTTTTTTTTTCTTTCTTTTTTGCAAGTCCATCTTATTTGAGATACGAAATTTGCGGGTAAATCTCTTGAATGCAATAAGAGTAAATTACAGGTTAGTTTTGTGAGAATTATATAGAATTACTGTTGGCTGTGACACATCTTCAACGCTCTAGTGTAGTTGAAACTATGGGATCTTTGTTACTTAATGGATTTTCTCGCAGAAACCCCGACCCCTGACGCATCTGATAAGTTGCTGGCGTGCTAAGAGTAGAGGAGACCTCAAGATTTTACTTTTAACCTAAAGAGGAATCTGCATTGCAAACTGCATTTTTACTGCTTTAATCTGTTACCAAACTTGGTATGAAGACATGAGAGAGAGAGAGAGAGAGAGAGAGAGAGAGAGAGAGAGAGAGAGAGAGAGAGAGAGAGAGAGAGAGAGAGAGAGAGAGAGAGAGAGAGATATCACATGTATATTATTCTCCGATTCATTAGTTTGTACTTCTCTTCCAAAATATCTACCAAGGATTCCTCAAAGATGTATTAAATAGAGTACATGTCCCATTAGCAACATCATCATTAACCAAAGTTAGAATTGGATGAAATCGATCGAGTGACTGAAAAATGGTAACCGTAAACAATGTCGACAGTTTCTTAATTAAAATATTGAATGTGATTCCTAACGACCTTTTTTACTGGGTTAAGATGAGCGATGCATGGTAGCATAATTTCCCCAAATCATAAGTTTGGCGCCGGCTCCCACTCACACACATACACACAGCTGTCTCATATCATCCAGTAGTGGTGAGACTGATAATTAATAGTGTTTGACACCTTATGATAATATTGATAACCATAATTATTCAAAGTAGTATCAGGTTCAGTCTGATGGTTAGGCCTGTTTGTTCATATAAGCCAGAGCTCTCTCTCTCTCCTGTCTGTGTTCGGCATAAAGCCAGACTTGAAAATGGATGTCTTTGTAACCAGATTTGCCACCAACAGTTTTTAGTCATGTTTCTAACTGCGTATTTTTCTGATTTTCAAGGTAGGATCTTCTAGGTTCCCACTCGTATCATAGGCCCAATAATCAGTTAATTGATTAAGTAGCTTATTGCTAGCTATGATTTCACTTCACGGCACTAGATTAGTTAAGTTGTACTAATGACTAAATCATTGTGCAATAATAATCACTCATAAGAATTATTTTCCATAAAGTTGTTTCAATATTACGCTATATTTAGTTTACGGTTCAGTGAGTCATTAGTGTATTACATTGGCACTGATATTTGCGGGCCCCCAAAGTAGGCTCCTATAAGGTACTCCTGTTATACTAATTATTGCTCTACGAAGAATTGTTATGGTGCAAGAACCTTGTTAAGACCCTTAAAGAAGTAGAGCCCGTTTCCTTTTTGGGAAATAGGTTCGGGAAATGTAGATGTTTGAGCCCTTTTCAGTTTGGGCCCGTCGAAATCAGGAAAAAAAATATATGCCAAAATTAAGTTTTTTTTGTTTTTGTTTTTGCAAATGTAACCAAACCACACAATTTTCGTAATCTAGTCTAATTATGCGTTCTTTTCACCTTTTATTCTTTCGCTTCTTCCATTCCCTCCCCTCCTTCCCTCATCTCTCCTTTCTTCTGTCTCTCATTTATCACCATCGTTTTTTATTTTCCATCATCCTTTCCTTCTCCTCATCATTCTCTTTCCATTGTTCCTCTCCTTCATTCCCATCTTCCCCACGAGCCTGCCTCCTCATTTTCACATTTTTGTTCTGGTTCTCCTTTCGTTCCCTTGTTTCTTTTCTTTTTCTTTCTTTCATTTTTTTAATTTCTTCCAAAGCGTTTTATATCATTTCCTTTGTCTCCTGTGACATTTTTACAATTTTTGTCTATTTCCTTAATGCTATTCCTCCTTTTCACTTACTTCCTACTATTCTCCTTTGATCTTTCTATTCTCATTTCTCTTCCGCCTTTCTTGTTTCCAAATTCAAATTCTCTTCCAAATTATTTCCTTATCTTCATTCTCAAGTTCCTTTCCTTTTGTTTTCTTATCATCCTTACATTTTTTGTATTGCTCTTTCTATATCTTTCTTCCTGCGTTTTTTTAACTCCTTTCCTTTACCTCATCCATATTTAACTCCTAATTCCTTTCTTGCTCCGTCTCCTTTTTATTTCTCTTCGTTCTTGTTCTCTTCTCCTTCCCCTTTCCTCATTTCCTTCTGCAGTTCTTTTCTTTCGATCTACTTTTCTCTTATTAGATTCTTTCACTTATCATTATCCATCTTCCTCTATTGCTTTCTATGGTCTCCTTCTCCCGCCTTTTCTTCGTCTCGTCTTCCTCATTTCCAATGCTTCCTTCTCCATATCCTTTACCTCTTCTCATCCGTCTTTATCCACCATTACGTAGTATTTTGGGTAGATTTTCATCTGTTTTCCTTTACATAAATGTTACCGTTTTCTTAGAAAGTGTAAATAAATTCATTATAGAAAATGGGCCATTCTTAAGCATTCTATTGGTAACTACACTATTCCACCCAGCCGTTGCGTTACCATTTCCACCACGTTACAAGCGACAATCACAATAAAAACGTATGCTAACCAGCATTTTCCAGGCAATGTAGAAACCTAAAATGATTCGTAAAATTTATAATATTATCTTAAGCGTAAATGTTTAGGGAAATTGTGGTTTACCTTTGCAATTTTTTGTGGTTTATACAGAGCCTAAGGAATTAACAGTGTCGCGAAAAGAATTTAAATGTTCAGTTATATCAGTTATATTTTATATAATATGTTTCATATATCTTTTAGAGCTTGCGTAATTATGCATATGCAGGTGCGATATTTCATCTAATTGATTTCCCTTGTCACGAGGTATAACATTTGTTCATCATTCACGTTTGTTTTCCATTCACTTTGAAACCATTTTTGTTGCTACCGTTGCTATTGAAATGCAATGACATTTGGGACTGAACTTCATATTCAGAACAAACCTAAAGGAAATATTTCTCCTAATAATAACAGAAATATGAAAATATCACAACGAACGGAAATTGCCCGTTTTCACTCTGATTCATGTTCAAAGTTATACTCCCATATATAAACTTGTCCCTAATAACCGTTTTCCTTTTCAGGCGTTACGCGTCATGCCATAACAGATACTAGTGTGGCATGGTCGTTATTAGAACGCGGACGCGCTAGCCGTAGTGTAGCGCCCACAGCCTCGCACGCCCATTCGTCTCGGTCACATGCTCTCCTTACTTTAGACATTACACAACCTGCCGCCCACACAAGATCCACCTTGACACTCGTGGATTTGGCTGGAAGGTAAGGAAGTCTGAGAAAGATTTGAATTTCAGCTTGTTTTACTTGAAAATTAGTTTTTTTTATCCCTATAAAGGTAGGATTTACTGTATATAGAATGGAGTTACTCATTTGGGGAAGTTTGAGCCGATTTTATTTTTGATTTTGTGTATGGTCGACGTCGTTGACCAGTTTAGCTGTGAGGCAGTATCACATAAATAAATCTGCCTACTGAAGTGTGTGAGAAATTTAAACAAACCAGATAACCTATAAAATCTGTATTATAGGTAACTATATCATTCTGGTCTTATTGAAAATAGTCTTCTCTATTTTTCTAATAATAGCTTTCTCTCTGCTACTACAACTGGCGAGTATTGCGCCGATATTACTCATCAGGAGGAGTCAATTTCGGGGATATTGCTTAAAATCTATTTATTTGTCACAGTAAAAGAACAAATAGATCAAAATATTAGTCGATCTAGTGGCCAACGTTTCTCTCGGTATTATCCGAGCATGATCACGGCAGTGAGTCGGAGCAGTTCTGGAAAATAATTTCTATAAAATTTATTTCACGTTTCATAACATGGATTCTTTGTTGCGATTTCAAACTTCTGAAATATGTTCCTTTTGTTTTTCCACGTAAAAATTATATGTGGATGGGTTCGATGTCCAAATTAAAGGTGTAGAGTAATGCAGTTGACATTAATTGTAATGTGACAGTTGCTAAAACATAATTCTCGATATTAAAGTAGCTGGATATGATAGGCCTTTGCTCTCCTACTGAACTTTTTAGCACCAACGTTGAACTTCGTCTCTGGTTGTAATGATATTTTCAGAACGGGTTTTACCTTCAGTGGAATGTTTTCAGTTCTCATAAATACACAATGAGTTTAATTGCTTTGTTATGCTTTAAATGTGCATTTTTCAGCGATCACATTCCTTGCTGAGTTCCTTCCTACTAAACTTGCGGAAGATTTGTATTTCCAATAAAAATGAAACTTTGCAGCAACTTTTAATCAATTTCCTCATAAGAAATAGTTGTTGAGGGCCACTATAGTGACTGCACGAAGGTTATAATATCCCTGGTGTTCCTAAGCGTAGTGGTTTTCAGTTCACTACTGGTTAGGTTTTATACATATGATTACGTCGTGTGACCAAACCAACAAGTTTGTTCCTCACGTAGATTATGCTGCATTATTTGCTCTGATCCCATCTCCCGTAGTTACAGATTTTCGTAATAAAAATATCGTCAAAATTAGTGCATGATGAAAAATGGGAATGAAGTTGAACCCCGACAAAACTGAAACTATGACTGTTAGCAGGTCCAGGACACGATATCTCCTCCCCTCGCCTCTCGACTAACATTTCCTAGTTTTCTGTAAAAGAAAACCATTGAGATGCCTCTTTATCTTTCCGTCTGCCCTCAGATCTCAAAAACTACTGAGGCTAGAGAGCTGCGAATTATTACGTTGATCATCCAACCCCCGCAACATCAAACTTACCAAATTGCAGTTTTCATTTTATTTTAAGTTAAAGTTAGCCATAATCGTGCGTCTGGCACCGCTCAAGTCCCAACAATACAGACCACTACCGGCCCGTGGCTGAAAGTTTCATACAGCGTTATATGCTGTACAGAAAACTCGATTGTGCTGAACAAACTTCGCAGCATTTTATACTGTTTTTTATTCGCAATACTTTTTTAAAAAATATACAACTTGTTTGAAATATTAGGTTTCGTTCTATGCTGCAAGTCACTTTTGAGACATCTGGTCCATCTCTTTATGCTGATCATCTTCAATTGTTGGATGAAACTAGATTTCCTTTAAATTTCTGAAGACCTCCAAAAGTTCAAACTAGCTCAAATGCATTTTTATTTGAATAAAAAAATTTTCGTATTTATTTTATTTTTTACTTTGGGGTGCTTATCTTAATAGGGCATTTCAATTAATATGACTTTCTTTCCTCCCAACAGTGAACGTGCCGGTGAAGATGGTGATAAAACTCGCCTGACTGAAGGCGCCAGCATTAACCGTTCTCTTGTAACACTTGGAAATGTTATCTCTGCATTAGGTAATATGTCAAGTGTGTTTTTTGACCCCAATAACCCCACCATAATTTATGATACTTACATATAACAGAACGAGTGAAACAGGTAAAAATACCCATTTCAAGAGACAGCACGAAGGTGCGTTTTGACTTCTAGTGGCTGATGTGGTACAGTTTCCTTACTTATCATTACGGAAAATATAATCACAGAAAATAATGCCTCTTAATTTTATATTCCATCTTTCGAGGGGCCGGTGTGGTCCTTCCATTTCGAATAATCTTCACCTGTTTTTCCTTTTCTATTTTTTTTCTATTTATCAGGAATGTGCGGGGAAAGTAAGGTTCCTTCTCATTGTTTTTCAATTGGGAAAGATGTGGTTGCCTCACTTTGCCTTGATAGTTGTAAGCAAACCCAACAGAAATTCACTCTTGTGGATATTGTTAATTCTATCTGCTATTTACTAGCACGTAGCCAATGGCAGTCACTGTTTATTATTATATTTAAGAATTCAGAAAGTTCGGGATATTCTGAGATCGTAATGTTGGTTTTATTCAGTGGTTTGCTGCTAAATGAACTGCAGTATTGAAGAAGTAGAATTTTCTGAAATGACTGACGTATTCAATGTATTGAGATAATAGAGTACCTAAGAACTATCTTGATATCTTTTACCAGTACGTCACGGCAACATCCTCAGAATAAAATAATGTTTAACACTGGGCTGTCATCTATTTTACGAAAGTAATGTTATTTTTTTCAGTGCTTGTCAACCTCTTGGAAATAGTTTTAAGTAATACTTGAAAATTGAACATCATATCTTTCCTTTTACCGATGAGTTCATGACTATATCAGCCTTTTTCGTTAATTTCCGCTTCTCTTCCCTATCTCAACGTCCTATGATAAAATGTTATCATATTTTAGCAGGATGTTGGCTTGAGGCTTAAAATATTGAGAAAGCCAAAATCATAACCACTTAATTTTACAAAAAGTGAGGCCCAACTTCATGCACACACAAACACACTGATAAAAGTCAAACAGAAATAACAGCCAGCCATTCCTTAGTGCTGCAGAAAGAGTTACACTTAACAATAAGACACTGTTTTATATGCTGAAGAGAAAACTCTTCAGGTTTTTGTAGAAAGAATGTATTTTTCCATCTAACAGCAAACAGTACTTACATTTTTCTGTCATCCTTGCGCAGCCGTCCATAAGGCTCGTGGATGTCTCTGTTGCGGTAGGTCCATTCATCTAAAACTCTTTTGCATGCCTCAATTAAAAAGAAAGAAAAACTATAAGCAAAGTCTGAAAATAAACGCTTTGGATAGAGATTAAGTGAAATATCAAAAATATGCTATTGCTTATAAGTGAAAGAGCAGCCATTCTTAGAAATATCTAATGTATTTCTTCAGTAGCTTTATGTCAGTGATGACTAGAAAGTGATAATGTAAATGATTTATTCTGCTGATGATACTCAAGGATTCTGTTCTTTAGGTGATGCCATGTTTAGCATTCGGCCTGTGCAATTGTCGTGTTATCTTTAAGGATGCTTTTGTGATACAGTGGTGGTCAGTGTTTTTAAAATGATTCAGCCTAAACCTAAAACAAAGATCTAGCTATTAATGTTCTCAATAAATCTGCTAAAATGAAGATGGCTTTCTCTAAAATATCAAGTCTTTTTTTTTTCCGAATCATTGTTCGGACCTAAAGAATTGTGACATTTTTCAACGTCGTGGTCCTCTTGATGTAGAGAATGCTTTCTTACTTCTTCCATGTGTCTAATGAATATTTTCACTAATCGCTTTTTATTATAAAAACAGGATGTCAAAATCTGTTGTACACAGTGTGCTACTATATATTTAAAATTCTGTACATGCTAACACTAATACAACTCTCTCTCTCTCTCTCTCTCTCTCTCTCTCTCTCTCTCTCTCTCTCTCTCTCTCTCTCTCTCTCTTCATACCTTTAAATGCTTCCAGTTTAACAATTAGTAACGCCTCATTTCAACATTTGTCTTTCCCATACATTCCACAGATCTTCCTCTTATTTCTTAAGATCTCACTCTTATTTCTTACGTACAGTCAATCGTTGTTTAAGAGTCAAGCACTCTTGTTCCTGGGACACTAAGTCAGGTAGGATATCAGGCCTCATAATCTCACTCGTGTTTTGTAGTTGAAGATCTATTAATTATGTTTCTGTAAAGATCAACCTTCTCATTTATTTGATTTTATTTGCTCTGGCTTCGTTTCAGTGGTCAAATCATGAAATAATTAGTAAATAATCTGATTGTTATATTAGTTGATTACTCAGTTAAGTAGCTGATTAAATAATGAGTGATTACGAATATATTTATAATTAAATTTATAATAATAATTATATATTAATTTTTACCAGTTTTGTTTAATTATTGATAAAATGCATTATTATGTAAAAATTTATTTAATCTAATCTCATGGAGATATTAGGAAGATTAAGATTACTTATAAATAATTCTGACACTAATTACAAGTCTCTAACTTCTTTCATGAAAACATGACATCCTGAAACTACTAAGAATTCAGTTGATCTTGTGATCTTATATTTATTGATATTTGTTTGGCTTAAATACTTTATTTTCAATAAGTTGACTCGAGAGTTTTTGTCTTTGTTTGGCTTACTATAGCTTCCTTATGTTACCTGAAGCTTAAAAATCTTGTCTCTTAGATTTTAGTAGATCAAAAGATAAACCTCTTAACAATAAGGTGATAGCATCTGTCTTGACAGATGAATATGAGTTGTATTGTATAAAGGTATTTATTATTCTAGCTGATTATGTAACCCTCGTTTTCTAGTTGACTTTCTCTGTATAATCTTAAAATTTTCGTATCAGTAAACTCTGGAACTCATCATTTCCAACAAGTTGATCGACAATGTTCTTTGGGGACATTTCTACCTAAATTTCACAATTCACTTGTATTTGGGGGATAAAAAACTGCGTTTTTCATAATGACTTTCTACTCGTTTTTCGTACGTACATATTTAATTTGAGGGACTCAGGTTTTCTTTTTGGTCTAAGTTACCTCCGATACAGTGAAAGGGACAGTAAAGGTCCGGTTTTACATGTTTGTGAATGTTATCCAGTTTGCACTGAACCTATAAAACCCTTCTTAATTGTATAAACTGAACGACTTTTGCACCAGAGAACACTGCCGCCTTGCTTTCCACACAGAAGGGGTATTTAATTATGATATTCGCTCGTCTTTCATAATAAGACATCCATTCGATGACTTTCCCACATCAGCTGAGCGTGGCGGAGCCTTAGGATCCACCAGAGCCTCTCCCATGGGTTCGAGTCTCTCTCTGAATACCACTGTTGCCTCCTACCCGTCCTATGCCCACTCCAACGATGGAGCCCACCTCAACTCCCACCTCGCAGCGGAATCAGTCCCTTGTGATCTCAGCAGGAGAAGTTCCCGCCTACCGTTCATCCCTTACAGGGATTCGGTCCTTACCTGGCTCCTCAAGGATTCCCTTGGGGGCAATGCCAAGACACTCATGATAGCAAGTAAGTTTTGTCTTGACGCGTATGATGACAGTTGAAGATTATGTTTTGGGTTACTTAAGTTGAGTAATCTCCTATATAGAAGGGAATTATATTTAAAGTCTTTTGCATAAAGCTGTACTAATAAATTTCCTTGTACTTTCGTTAGGTATATTGCTGTGAAAAATCCTCATGTAACTTGCATGTTTCTCCTGAATTCATTATGATCAGTTTTAAATGTTGTCAGTAAATCTGGTATTAAAAAGCATTCCATTTGTTATTTCATTAAATTTGTATGATTAATGATATTGATATTGCTTAACTGTGCCATATTGACCTTTCAGACGAATTAGTCACTGTCTAAAACATTGTGTTACTCCTCCAGCCATTTCTCCGTCCAGTACATCCTACAGCGAGAGTGTAGCAACCCTCAGGTACGCCACCCGTGCGCGTTGTATCGTCAACGTGCCCGTCGTGAACCTAGATTCTGGAGCTGCCACCATCAGGAGTTTGCAAAAGGAAGTTGCAGCCCTCAAGAGGCTCCTGTGCAAGGCTTCGGTAGGTACCTCAGGAGAACTGACCTTATATTCGATATGTTACACTATGGGGAATTTCACATTGAAATGCAAACCTAAAATCTCAACAAAATTTGATTCTCGGGGAGACTGAGTTCTCTCGGCTCGGCCCCGACGCCCGGGTTTTGACTCTAGGAGCCAGCCATCCTTCCATCCCTCAATAGAGTGTAGATCAGTGGTTCTCAACCGGGGTCCATGAATATATATATATTATATATATATATATATTATAATATACTATATATAATATATATAATATTATATATATATATAGATATTATATATAAAATATGAATAATATATATATATATATATATAGAATTTGCGGTCCACAGTGATATTTTAGTGGTCCATAGACCAGTTCTACTTCAGAACAGATGTTACTGAGAAAGGAATTTCTACATTAATAAACGCCATATGAAAATACTAAAAGTAGAAATATGCATATTCTTTTGAATTTTCATGGTAATCAAGTAGAGGAAAAACTTGACATTTAACATTGTAAATTTAAGGAACCCACTTATGCTTTCCGTACAGTAAAGCATCAGATCTGAGTGAATGATCGTTTTTTAATTATTAGGATTTCCTTTATTTCTTTTTTACCTGTCCGCGTCACACATTCGCTTTGTTTTATTCTAGATTTCCTTTTGACCTGGCTACTCATCCATTGGTCAGTGGCAAGAACAAACGGAGGTGAAAATCACCCATCTTTTCTCAGGTAGCAGGCAGCGACCTTAGATGTTTATTTTCATGATGAGTCTCTCTCTCTCTCTCTCTCTCTCTCTCTCTCTCTCTCTCTCTCTCTCTCTCTCTCTCAGTGACAAAGGGCGAAGAGAGATTATAATCTATTTTACCTTGAGGGCTGAAGGGGTTGAGAACCAAAAAAGTTGCACTTGCTGTAGCCCTAATTGTCCTAATCTAACGGAGTTTTCACGTTTCATTAGGTTCATAGTTGGATTCAATTATTACAATATTAAGATAGGCTGCCCCCGAAGTATTTTTCAAACACTGTGTGATACACCGTCAACACTTAGTTGCAAAGCAATAAGGGCGGAGATAAAAGTGGTTAACCAAATGAAATTCTCTTCGAGATGTCATCCTTTGTGAATTCTGCAGAGAAAATGTAGAAGGTGGTTATCAATGGGGAATTTTCTTCATCGTTTCATTGCAATTTGGGACTCTGTTGTCTTATTTCTGGTTATTACCCAGCTTGGAGAACAACTGCTTGCAACTAAATGTAGTGTATTTTACTTACCAGATATATTTGAAAAAATCGATACACTTAATAAACAGCTCCAAGGAAAAAATTCTGATCTCATATCCAGTAGAGGTGCTATTACTACTTTTCTGAGAAAACTATTTCTGAACAAAATTAATATCAGACTACATGCATTTGAACAGTTTTCTTGTTCGGCCTCGATTAGCAGCGATTTGCACGATGATGACCTTGCATTGTATGGTGAATATTTGGAATATTTGCATGAAGATATATAATCTCAGTTTAGTGACCTACTCATAATGGATATACCAACTTGGGTGTGAATTCCTTTAGAATTTAAGGCTGCCGATCTAGAGAATTTTGCACGCAAAATTCAAAGAGGGGAAGCATGATATATGAGAAAGAAATGACACTGCTAAAAAGTACCCACTGCTTCGGGATAAAGCACAGCTCCACCTTATAGCTTTTCCATCATCTTACGCGTCTGAATCAAGTCCTGTTTTCCACTTATTATGAAAACTTCGTAATAGGTTCGACATTGTGAAAAAGTGTGATCTCCGGCTATCATTAACATCGATGGTTTTGTTTGTATGGTGTTTTTACGTTGCATGGAACCAGTGGTTTATTCAGCAACGGGACCAACGGCTTTATGTGCCTTCCGAACCACGTCGAGAGTGAACTTCTGTCACCAGAAATACACATCTCTAACACCTCAATGGAATGCCTGAGAATCGAACTCGCGGCCGCCGAGGTGGCAGATCAAGAATATAACGATCACGCCACTGAGGCGCTTTTTGACATCGAGGGAGCCGGATATAAAAAAAAAGAAGAAAAAAAAAAAAAGACTCGTTGAGAAGCATCAACCGCGGGGAGGGATCTCATTTTTCTTTATTACTCACTTATCTTAAAATGTTTTATTATGAATTACTTACTAGCGTACATTAGTTTTCCTTCAAAATAAAGCACAATCATTTACTATTTATTTAATGTATTATACAATTCCTTTACTTTTTATTAGTGAAAAATAGAATAAGCTTATTTTTTCCCGTGGAATGGCTATGAGGATCTACCAAAACAAAAAATAAATAAATAAATAAAGTAAGCGGAAAAGGGTCCATGGGTAAAATAAGGTTGAGAACCACTGGCTGTAGAAGCACATTTGTGATATGAGAAGTCTGTTATCTTTGGATGTTATTATCAATAAGGGATTCTTAAATTAGTTTCACGTATTTTCTGTGACCTGGGCTTCGATTTTATATCACCATTAAAATTGATCGGTGTGAGTCGCATACCAGCAGTATGTAACCAGCAATGGGTTATTTAAACAGCTAAAAATATGTTTTTTTAACCTTTGACTTCAAACCTCACACGGTTAGTTTGATTTGATTTATATAGATTTTTGGCATTATGCCAAGTACTGGGGCAACTAAGGCCATTCAGCGCTGAAACGGAAATTGACAGTCAAAGGTTTGAAAGGTGTTAAGGAGAAAACCTCGAAGTAGTTGCAGTATGAAATAATTGTTAGGTACAGTAAAAGGAAAGAACCTTAAGTAATGCCTACATTGCACCGAATGAGGTGCACTGACGGCACTAACCCCCTAAGGGGCACACACGGTCAGCATGCTTAATGGTGGATTATTAATATGCATAACTGTCAACTCTTCCGAATATCAATGAGGGGTCCCTCCTTCCTCATTTGCCAATTGAAATTTTCTGTGGTTTTTTATATATTTTAAGAAATTATCCTCAGATATCGTGGTTATTGCTAACCTTTCTTGCATTAATTTTAGACTTACTTTTACTACTTTTTCGCGATATGATGTGATACTTGAAATATTCAGGTTAAATTCGCACCGACCGAACTCCAAATCTCCCTCACAGAAATTTCCAAATAGTGAGAGCTATTGCTATAGTTTATCGATATAAGGAGCATACATTAAACGTGCATCTGGCTATGATTTAATCCCCCCAAATTTATAAACTTAGGAAACATGGCGATTAAGATTATTAGTCAAAATTTATCGAAAGAAAACGACTCTTATTGTAATGTGAGGAAGCCTTTGACCTATTTTCCTGTAGAAATATTATCTCCAGAAAATGAGCTGACCGAGTGATCTATCCAATTTTATCTAGTATGCCTATTCCTTAGATGAAAGACGCTTCACAGATAAAAGCACGACCTCCTTACAGGTTCGTGTCAGTTTATAAAATGCACAAGAAGTGAGATACGTGTGTCATTCTCTCGTATTGGTGTATCTTAAAAGAAATTCATATTAATTTTCAAGGAATTTGGATTTTACTTTCTATAAATGTGCTGCTTTACGTGGAAAGTGATTTATTTTCTCTGCATCTGTAGCCTTCGGTAATGCAGTCTTTGGGTACGAGAGGAACGGCCCTACTAGACTTCATCTCGAAGGCCTCGACCTTAGATCTCACGAGAGAGTGGATCGACCGCCTGCATCGGGATCAGGAAGAGAAGGACGTGAAGCGCCTTCGCAGAAGGAGCGCTCCTCCTGGTGGTGGTGGCTATGCGGCCACCAAAGTCAGCCTGAACCGTTCGACTTCATCGCTTCCAAGCACCGAAGACGTTCAGAGTTCCCTTGGGCCAAGAGATGTCATTGTGGAATCAGAATCGCCCTATTTGCTCAACACTCTCGAAGATGCACACGCGTCAAGCATCATCATTTACCATATACAGGTTAGTAGTCAGATAATATAATAGGCCCTTCGTGGCTACAAGATGCTAATGAACTCCACTATAGCAACTTCCTTTCTCTTAGTTACGACGAATTTTGCCATTAAACATTGAAACGCATTAAATTTTCATGTTCTATATTTCTATGGTTCTTGTAAGGTGAATCACTTCGATAAACTGTTACTAGTAAGTCCATCAATACTAAAGCCGAATTTGAGCCTACTTGTCATGATCAAACATTAAATGTATATCATTTTCATAAATCAGTTCTTTCATATAACATGGAACACATGTCTATAATAGCCAAATACTGATCTTTCCCGGGATGAAAGTGGTGTTTTTCAGCTTGTCCAAATATTTGAAATCTAGTCGTTTCTTTGTCTCTCTGATCCTGTGACAATTGACTTTGATCATTTCAGAACGGGGCATCAGTTGTGGGAAGCGGAGAAAATGCAGACCTTCATCTTAGTGGGGCAGAGGTTGCGCCGTCACACTGTACTCTTGCGCATGCGCGCGGTGCAGTCACGCTCAGGTAGATACTCCATTTTTCTATTAGGAAAATAGTAAATCTTTAGTAGACTGATGGCTAAGTATCGCCTGTTCATTAATTGCTAAGTTTTTTGATAAAATGACTTTTTCTGTGCATCCTATTGCTGTAGTAACTTCGTACTGCTTTACTTCCTCATTTTCAATCTACGCAGGACTTTAAAATGAGATACATTCTACTTTCGGGAAGTAAAACATTACAGTTTACTGCAGCAATAGGATGCACAGAAAAACAGAACATTAGATATATATATATATATATATATATATATATATATATATATATATATATATATATATTTATATTGTTCTAAACTGCTCGTTCCCTCAATGAAAACGTATTAATGTGACTTTCTAGCATTCCTAAAATAGCCTTGCATGGAGGGACGAGGGTCGGAACAAACAAAAATCTAAGGCTGAAGGCCGATATCACTGAAAGGAGGAATTTATACAAAACTCTGGACTTTAGTTTAAATGAACTATATTCACATTTAAATTACGTGTAGGTCTAGAAATTAATGGAAGGTGGTTGATTGCAGGTCCATTGGAAACACGAGGCTGGGAAATGACCCAGACACAGAGATATGATTTGCGCAAATCAGGTTATTTAAATGTAGGCGTCGTATCCCAGGGTTCCCAATTTCCCTCTCACAACCAGGCACGATATTTGTCTGCAAAGAGATTGCACTCTAGCATCAGTACTAAGGCGATGGACACGTGGGAGGACGTTACACATTATTTGCTCTTAGCATTGCATATCAAAGCTCAATCAAGGGGCCATAGAATGACTGGGAGCTTATACAGAAAGGAAAATTACGTTGCTTGATTAACTAGGGGGATGTTTAATATCATTACTAGCATTACAAGGGGAATTAATCACAGCACTGAACCAAAATTGGGGAGTGAGAAGCTGAGCCAAGAAGGGGGAGAAGTCGCCTTGGAAGAATGGAACGAAATACTGACAAGAGGCAAAAAATGATTCACTGACTAAACAAAAAATTACTCTCATAGTACCTGGAAATGCGTGGTCTTTTCTTCTCATGTGGGATCCCCAGAGGGGCAGGGGCCAAAATGGGGGAAGTGGTGTTCTGTAGGTGAGAGGCATCTAGTTTTAAAATCTCGGCCTAAAGGTGCTCCTCCCCCATTCAGGACACCTGTGGAGATTAATTCCAAGGCAGCCAATAGAAATAGAGATAGTTAGAGGGAATGGATGCTTTCAGTTCAGATGGGCAACTCGAGAATATGAACTGCCTTTAGAAAACGGTATTACTTTTACTTGGGTTTGGCTAAAAATCCTGAATATATATATATATATATATATATATATATATATATATATATATATATATATATATAGATATATATATATTATATATATTTGTGTCTGTGTTTGAAAATTTGATATGAAATGCTGTGAAAAAATGAATGCTGGCTTGTAGACTTCCATCTAAATTGCGTTGGGATTATTTGGGAAGCATTCAAGACTGTTTGTGTCTGTTGTATTTGTAATTTTTATTCTCTCAAAATTTTTAACCTCTCATTCTATATTATTTCTAGATTAACATAAACAATGTAATTAGGTAAAAGAAAACCACAGTTAGTGGTAAAGAAATTCTTTATGTATGACCTGTTTCTTGGTGTGGTATAATTGCACACACTTTAATAAGACTTCAAGTGTTTTTACTAATGAAGCGTGTACTACTTCTAACACTATAATTATTATGATTATACAACGGGAACCTGCGGGAATTAATTGACATACATCTTCCGATAGCGTTAATTATATCACTATGCATTTATTGTTTGCAACCATCGCCAGGAGACTAGTTGTGCTGAAAAGTATAGTAATGTATTCCTCACCTGTCATTATCATTATTTTAATGTGGACTCATGTTGTTGTCAACGGATTGTCCTTTTTTTCTGTCAAATGTGGCCAGGATCATCTGTAGGTGGAAGTAAGTGTTTTGAAAACTGCATTTGTGCCTCCGTTGAAGTGAGCACTGCCTGTATGGACATTACAACGGTGTCGTGCTTTTTGTCATCCAGACTTTTAATTTAGGAGAAATTGATCAAACATTTGCTATCTTTGGGTATCATTATTAGTATTACTACAGAACATAGCAACACGATATTATTCATAATTGTCCAGTCCAAGGTAGTTAATGTCATGATTCAATGCAGGAAAGAGGAGATAATGAAGGTGATTCTAGCTAATGTATCCCTGCTATTCCTTTTATTTCTGACGCAAGTCACCCTCCTTCAGCTAAATAAGAGACGTGTGTTTCCTCAACCAGGTGTTTGCCAGGGTGTGAGGTGACGGTGAATGATGAGACTGTTCAAGAGGGCGGTTCCAAAAGGCTCTTCGATGGAGATCTCATCACCATCGGGACGCGTCACTTCACGTTCCACTCACCTACCAGGACTCGGCCTCGCTCCAAGTCATGCCCCAGGCGACAGGTCAGGGTTTCCCATATTGAATGATGTCTCACTTTTTTTTTGCTCGCAAGTCATTTTGTTCTTCTTTTTCTCTCCTTTCAGGTAATAGGGTATTTGAGCCTGCAGTTTGACAGCTTTTCTCTATCTTGAACTCCCTTTCTTGCTTTTTTACACACATTCTTCATTTGTCTGTCTAGTATCTTTTAATTAAAATTAGTGTTAATTGCTCCCTAAGTTTACTCTTCGCTAAACTTCGGTGTTTGCTGCTCTCAGAAGTTGCATCGAATTTTATAAGTGCAACGTAAATTATCCTTCCTTCAGAAAGAAAGAAAAAAAAAATAACATGATGTTATGGTTTCGAAAGTGTTCCCGGTAAATTACAGGTTTTTTTACATTCATGTTATGTATATTGCAGTGGCCAATGCATGCAATTATAAACAAGCTCAAAAAACAAACTTAAAAAAAAACTCAAAGCAATGATAATTCGTGTTTATGGACATATTACGTTAGATATAATAAACATTATTACTGAAACATAGCAACACGAAATAGTAATTCGGACAGATATAAAAAAGGGACGGACTGAGCCTGGAGACCAGTATGTCGGCACGAATAAGTTGCCCAGTAAACCATTTACGTTCAAATGGACGCGCGGCCATCCCGACTCTATGCTTCGATAATACTTGTCGTTGGTTAATTAATTCTCTAACTCCTTGTCTTACTTCTCTTACAGCCTTACGTTTAATATATGTAAAGACAAAATTGCAGTTTTCTATTTCTTTCTCTCTTTGTGTATATGTGTATATATATACAAATAAATTTGTATATTTATGTGTATATACTGTTGTGTACGTGTATGTATGTATATATTATATATATGATATATATATATATATATATATATAATATATATATCTATATATATATATATATATATATAGTATATATATATATATATATATATATATATATAATAATATATAAATATATGCGTATGTGTGTATCCTTGTTGAGAGAGAGAGAGAGAGAGAGAGAGAGAGAGAGAGAGAGAGAGAGAATCTGGTGGGATGGGGGTTAAGACTGTAACTTTCCCGTGTTCTCAACATGAACAGGAATCAGTGTGAGGTCATAATTGTAACCATGTACTACAATCACTTTGTAATTTAGATATATATAGCAGGTAGTTTCATACACCCAAGATAAAGTTATTCTATATTATTTAAAACTACTTGAGTTTAAAGAAATGAAAAGTCAGCAGAAGACCTTTTATTTGTTAAGTGAAATAACAATACTGAAGGTAAATGATTTTAATAAAACAATATTTATGTGCAAGCCTGACTTTTGTAATTGGCTATTTAAATTTGATTTGCTGCGTTTTACATCACGATCTGCAGTATACTGTAACGCATTTCAATTAAAGACGAGAAAATAAAAAAAAAAGTTTATTATCTTCAAAAATGTTTAATTATAGTGTTTTACTTCATTGTACTATGTCAGGATACATTTGCACGCAAGCACACAGTTAGGAGTTGGTAGCTGAGAAGCAGACACTCGATACAGTTCACGTGAATTCAACAAATTGGTCAAGTGGTTGAAACGATACCCATTATATTCTTCTGATCCTGTCCGAAGTAGGAAAAAAGACAGGGACTCCATGAACCCAACTTGAAAATGTATTTTCTTCCTTTATTTGATATGAAAAATGTCGGTATTTTGCGCTACAGACACAATATAGATAAAAAAACATTAATTCAACAATGCATTTTTAAAAAAAGAAGGTTTTGAATTGACACGATAGAAAAATTAGACTTTCTTTGGATGGGAAGGTTATCAGCTAGCAGAGGGATGCCAGGCATGACGTCACGGCTTACGGCTTACGCGATTCATGTTTTGATTTTGATTCATGGTAATCTTGGATGAGTTACCTTGAATGTCATCCTTTGTTGTGGAATCGCGTGGAAGTAACTGACTCGTTCGTGTTCGTGATCTGTAATTAAATTCGTTTTCTCTTTTCATAACAATGCGAATGTTATTTACTTACCTGTTTACCATTTGCAGCATTACTTAGGATTGAGGCTTTGTTTAATTTTATGCAAGTATCAAACAAAACATGTTTTCGTCGTTCATGATATAGAATACGGCAGTGACATTCATGAACTTTGATTTATTGTAACGTCAGATATTCGCAGATTTTCAGGGGCTCCTTAACAGAAAACAAACAAGAGAAACTATACACATAATGGGAGCAGTGGAATAAAGGGGCGCCTAAATACAAAGTTAGAATGAAGCCATAGAAAACAAGGAACTGATGGACGGGGTTACACAATACTCTTTATATTCCTAAAGCTCTTTGAGACACGTACATTAACGTTTGTTCATTTGTGAAGGTTTATCTTATACTGGAACTACGAATCTTGTGTATTATCATGATATATAAGCCTGCGACTATGAGCACAACTAGTATAACAAGGCGTGATCCCACCTTTAACTTACTCGAGACGCGCACAAGATTTTCCTCTTACAAATAAGTTTTAAACATTATATTCCTAACTTTTAACGTTAAGTAAAATGTGCTAAATTCTACAGTCAAATAGAGCCTTGTTATCACCAACGATAATTGAAATAACTATTCTATAGTTTTATTAGAAATAATGTTTATGTACTTTTAACATACACATTATTTACATTTTCATTTTTAATAAATTAGTCCTACTCCCTCCAACCCCCCCCCCAACAACAAAGTAATTTGTTGTTGAAGTACTTTTGTCTTTAGAAGAGAGATGGCCCGATGATGGATGCAATGAGAGATATGAAAAAAAAAAAACAAAAAAAAAAAAAACTGAGAAACCTCCTAAGGAGAAAGAAATGGGTTGAGGTTATTGTGTGGACAGGAGACAACATTGATGCCATTTGCAATCAAACTTAAGGTGCAGCAGAAATCGTGTAGGAGGAAAGATTTTTTTTTCTTTTTTCCGACAGCTCAAAAATGATTCAGTGATTTCGTATGTGGGATAATACGGAGAATACGCGTGAAATATGTCTTAACATGTCACGAGGCTTTTGTTATCATCCACCTATTATGAAATAAGCCCTTATTGCGTCAGTCAGTCCTCGGATATGTGACAGTGCGACGCGTACTTGACGGGTTGCCCTCCTGCAATATTTATGACCTTAGTAACGGAGCCGTCTTTGATCCCCTTTAGCAGTCACAGGCTGCTTATTCCCGCAACGTAGTTGACATTTCTTGCTAGCGTTTGATAACCATAATGTCGGGCACTGAATGTTTAATTATTACCCTCTCTCTCTCTCTCTCTCTCTCTCTCTCTCTCTCTCGTCTCTCTCTCTCTCTCTCTCTCTCTCTATATATATATATATATTCTATATATATATATATAATATATATATATCATAGACTGGCCGAATGATGTGATTGACGGCATTCCTTCCTACATCTGAGTTCCCATCGTTAATTCTTGGTTGTTCTCATTTTTGCTGGTTTTGGAATGTTCAACACACATGTTCTAGTAGGTGCTTTAGAGCTATCTAGCCCTCGATGAGCAAAATATATTTCCTCAAGAACTCACGTCCAAAGTGGTGTTGGCATAGTAACTGGTCTGCATAGGGTGGTATTCTCATAGTTAATGAAGGAATTCGTATCAGTGGCTCCTAAGTACATTTCAAAGTGCAGATCTCCCTTAGTTTGTTGAATTATAGCTATGGTTGTGACAGGTGACTGGAGGCCTCCATTAGAGGAATGCTATTTAGGTGCTCTTCAGGTGCCTGTCTTCAGGCAATCGAAGTAATATATTCACATTACCTATTGTGGATGTGGACCTGTGTCTTAACTATACATTTTCTTTCTCTTTGTCTTTGCAAAGGCTTATTGCTGCAGTATAAAATCCCCAATCCAGTCTTTTCTCTGGAATCCATGCTGGATCCAATACACCGTAGTATGGAATATGTCCAGTGCAGCTGTGGCTTTTATCTTCCGCCACGTTGGTACGAGGTGTGAGGCTCTCGCGTATTTCTTGTACTGTTCATGCGAAATCCTCTGATTGCTGAGTGTCATGCTGCGGACTTTGCTGCTCATGCTGAATCAGGTCAAGTCCTAGTCTCACCTTCGCTGTTGCTTTGTCAGTGCTTCCATTACTGGTAAGATCATTTGCGTTTTCATTACAAGTAACTTCTTACTTGTAAAGAAACTAACCTCGCGGATTATTTTAGGTAGCTATTTGGGTATATGTTTATCCCATCTTGTTCACCAAGCATTATGGGTATAAAACTGTTTCCCCGCAATGGTTAAACATTATGGCTTAATCTTGGTAATTGTTCAAGTATACGCAATGTTTGAGACTATGTATATTTTCGCTGAATACTCCGTAGGATAGGGATTGAAGATGATAATGGAGAGGGATGGACGGGAGCGAGGTGTCCATGTTAAGTTAAGGTTTACAACAAGGAAGGATACCCAGTAAAATAACTGGGTAATGATTAAACCTATACTCTGTTTTTTTTCATCTGTCCATCCGCCTGTGGTGTTTTTGTATGGTAACACTGCGTCCCGGGCTTTAGATAGTTACATTCAGCTTACATTCAACGATTATAATAATATCCTATTTCGAATATTAACGGTGTAATTCGCATACAGTAAATTATTAAAACAATTTTCAGTTGCAAATGTACACCCAGATATCCTTTTATATACCTAAAACTTACACATAGCGTAACTATCTAAAGCCCGGGACGCAGTGTTACCATACAAAAACACCACAGGCGGATGGACAGATGGAAAAAAACAGAGTATAGTTCTGCAGAGCATAGCGTGATAAGCCCAAGTATCTAAAAAGATACATGGGAAAGGATTTGATCTCCTTTGCATGTTTGTATAGTATTAGGACATCTTGTTTACATTTCTTCTGTAGACCTCCGACCCCTGTAGGATATACTGACATTGATTATAAATACAGAGTAAAAACAATGATCATAAGTACAGAGTAAAAAAGTGAAATTGATATGGCACTATTACTGATCTTGAGCGGGGTGCAGTTTGACTTGGTGATCTCGTGACGTTCATATCTGTTTTTTTTTCTTTCTTTTTTTTGCCAGTTTCTTCACTGTGCAAGTGCCGTGTTAATGGTAGAGTGTGTAAGGTCATCGGTTGTTTCATGAGCATCTCATTCACCTTTGGTTTCAAATTTGGTTATCTTGGCGCAACAGAGATGATTCTGTATGTTAGCATAGATATTCGAAATTTTGCAATGTATTTATTTACATGAAGCTGTCCTTTGCTACCTTTGTTAATTTTGGTGTAGCACATTCTTGTTCCAGTCTGGCTCTTGGTTAGGTTGCATTCTGGCCGTTAAAGGATCTCTCGTTACTCACTGTTTTTTAAAGTCTGAAATGAAACAACCATTACATGTGCATCAAGGGCAGCTATTCATTTACACGAATAGAAGAAAACTACCTCATTTTACTTCGTCATTCTCCTGAAGCTGCCGTACCTCATAAAAGGATAAAACTGAATAATAATTTTTCATGGTTCGTTTGACTTCCTTCGCCATGAAAATATAAGTTATTCACATTAAGGAACTGGCCAGTTAGGAGTGTCTTTGAAAGAATAAAGTCAGTGGATGTGCCATCTGAGTGAGAAATCCTCCCATATAGCGGAAGACATAAGACGATGGAAACATTGGCTATGAGAGCCATTATCTCACTAGAATTCAGAGAATGTAAAGCTCTCCTAATCCCCCAAAACATCCATTGTTGTAAATACACCGTTCCCTGACTTGTAAAGGAATTGGCTTTCTGTCTATTAGTCTTTCGCCGTTTCATGAATACGTTTTGATCGATCACCTTTACGTCAAATATTGGTGCCACCTCCCCCAGACGTGCTTTGTGATTGTAATTAATATGCGTTTTTGACCGATCTACATCAGCATGACAGCTGATATCATTCAGTTCCTACCCAAGCTCAAGACTCTACGCAGATAATTTAGGCAGAATTTTCAGAAGAATTAACGTGGAATTTCTCAGTGGATCTATGGAAGTTGCACCGGGACAAACAGTACTACACCGGTCTGATGTCGTGAGCTACTGTAGAAGCCACTGAGGAAATGAGTCATCTACCTCAAACTTCTAATAGGATTTCGTCGAATATATATTATGTATTTTCAGTGAAAGTTTTACAGCCAACATTGCTTGGCCGTAACCTCACTCTCTCTCTTATCTGTAAGTTTTTGTATGTTTTTATATAAATAGGAAATCTTATACATGTAATACAAATATATACCACATACTGGCTACGTATATTGTGTACATGCCTTCATAGGTATCGAATTTTTTACAAATATTCCGGAGTAATTGCACATGGTCAGCATATGGATTCGCGGCCACCTATCAGTCTACCTATCTATCATTCTGATCACTTTTTGTTTCTGTTGTCAAACGACAATTTATTCCAAAACGTATAGTTTACCGAATTTTCATTTTCTACTGTATGTATGAATCCTCATGTTCTTTCCTTCGAAGCGGCCGACTAACTGAGCTAAAGAGGCTTCATAAAATGTCGAAGTCAGAAGGGGAACGGGGAATAAGCAGAGAAGCAATAGTGTAAAAGACCAATCTGCTGTTATTCTTTTGTCTACTGTGTGCTCTAGGTCAGTGGTTCCCAAACTTGGCCATTCCAAGGACCCCCAGATAGAGTCCCAGCAGAGGACCCCAGCCAATCAAAAGTTACCGGGGATGCCCAGTACAACGTAGCACATTTAATATTTGCATATTCATGCCCAAAGTCAGCATAAGTCAATATATAGAATATTTTCAATAATTTTTAATTATTTTAAATTCAATACAAAGCAAAATTTTTGAAAACCGCCACAATTTTTTTCTGGAGTTGAAAAAATATTAATTTTCTCATTGTGTCGCGGACTCCAGTTTGGGAACCACTACCTAGCTGACGAAATGACTTGTATTTTCAAGTAAAGTAGTTCCCTTCTCTGTATCGATATTTATTTACTTATACTTACGAGTCATTATGTTGTTTTTTCCCCTTCCTGTATTTCTGAGACAGTGTATCAGTCTTTCTGTCTGTCACTCAGCACGCTTCTCCTTCGCATAATGCTGTTACAGCCTTTATATGAAAATTCGGGTCAGAAATTTTTAGATCTTAATTGATTGTATTGTATGGGAATTCTGATACCTTTAAAAGCCTTACTGTACGCCCATTTAGTTTTGGTCGGGTTTCTATCTGTTTGTGTCCGTTACCCGTCACCCTTTGCAACTTTTTCTTTGGTTTGTCTCGCGATGTCTAACTGTGTGCTAACCTAATCTGGCTCTTCGTCGAACTGGTTCTGATCAACTCCAGGTTCCGAATTGTTAGGCCTCAGCATGTCTGGTTTTACGTCTTATTATCTTTCTAGATTGTCTGCCTCTGTCTTATTATTTCTTTACCTTTCATTTTTACGCTTTTTTCTCTCTATCCATTTCTATAGCCGACAAGTTTTCTCTTTACATATGACGTTTCTTCCATAGAAATTACGACATTATCCGATAAGAACGAAAGACTTCGATCTGCGTCATCCAAAGCATAATCGTGGTTAAAGGCGGTTGGTTGGCTTCATCGGACGAAGTCTTAAAAGTGTGAACTTACATTGTAATGAGAGAGAGAGAGAGAGAGAGAGAGAGAGAGAGAGAGAGGATTGTAATGGTGGTAGGGAAGGCCGTTCGTCGGCGTTTCTGAGGAGCATCAGAATTTGGAATGATTCAGTGATCGTCGATTTGGACTCTTTCAGACCCCCGCCTTACAGAGGTATTGTGGAAGGTAGCACTTCTTTTTTTATAAAAGAATATGCTGATGCGTGTCGGTAACTGTCTCTTTACTCATTTATTCATTCGTTAACTGATTTCTATAACGCACTATACATTCAGATGAGATAAGAGGTTTGTCAGTGGATGCGATATTCGTCATACTTAACATGGCAAAGTAGAAACGATGCTCTTAGCAATCATTCTTATTTTACAACATAACTAATAATGAGGCTATATTTGTATGCCACTTTATTCTAAGCTATTTAACATTCAGAAATTATAATTTTAGTCGTGTTGTAGTTTTCATCACAGCCAGTAATTTTCTCCAGACATCGTCAGGCAAGAGTCGCTATTTACATGACTGTAATTAAAACACAACACTTATGTTTACATCTCAGATATATATTGAGACAGAGAGAGAGAGAGAGAGAGAGAGAGAGAGAGAGAGAGAGAGAGAGAGAGAGAGAGAGAGTCCTGGTGGAGGCACCTGTGAATGAGAGGGGACCACTAATCTAGTTACTTGAGAGGAAGGGAGGAATGGGGGGGAGGGGGGTGCCCTGGGGAAGAAGAGAGTTTAGTGTGAGTGGGGTGGGGGGGGGGGATGGTGTATGGATGCAGGTGGGGGTGACCTTCCCCGGGAGGGATGGAGTGTGGTCAATTCAACTCGTGAGTGGTTGACGAGTTCAGTGTTTCTTTCGCCGTGCGTGAAGAAGAGTTGACTTTTACTCTACGTGATTCGTTCGTGTCTTTATTGGACTTGCTTTTTGGATCAGGTTGGTTTGATTGCAACTCAAATGTTCTGGCAGATTGCTGAAAAGTTTTTGGGAAAGGTTTTTGCCAATATCCACGTTTTTGCTTTGCTTGTGATATCTCAGAGCTCACTGTAACCAAGGGTTCAATTTACTCAGTTTGTTGGATAAAGTTTTAGATTTTTTCTCCCTTTATATGGGGATGCTTCTGTTGAAGGGGCAAGTGGTATTTTTCCCAAAAATTTAATTTACGGTTAAAATTAAAAATAGTAATAAAAAAAGATATTGAAAGCTTCCAGGCTTACCAATCTACAAATAGTGAAATGAAGCAAAGTGATGCGAGGATATGTTAAAGATTTTCCTCAAAGCAATTCTTTACTAATGTGAATCATATTTTCACTTATCCCAAACTCTGTATTTATCTTTCTTTTATTTTATGGTTGAATGAAATTTGGGTTTTAGATTTCAGTGCAAAAATATTTTAGTGATCTCTGTAATCACCTTGACATTGAGGGCGAAAAATAGTCATAGGAACCAATGTCAATTTTGTCTAAGAGTTCTAATAAAACTTAACCATGTTCGTATATGATTACTTTCTGGTTTTCATTCATTTGTTTGAGCAGATTTTCCAAATGTCAAATAATTTCGTGGTTCTGAAGTTTTCCCTTATCTAGTTCATATGTATCTCATCCAGTTCTTATTAAATACAGAGTTCTTTCTTTGGAGTGGTTTAATGGACTACTGAACTGAAGGGTTGTGGAACTAGTGGTTCAGAGCAAACGTGCGAATAGCTCTTGGTATTCTAATGAAAGAGGTAACATTGTCAAGGGTTCATTCCAATGATCTCTATCACGGGTCAGTTTGTGGAGATAGTGCCATTATCGTTATTGAAATGGAATTTAGCGTTCGTAGTTCAGTTTGAAAATTTTCTTTGGTAATCTAATTCATTTTGAATGACTCGCCATGAATGATTCACCCAAAACGGGCTTGAATGTTTGACTTTAACGACACAGATTGTTCTCGCATGTCCTGCTGTTAAGAGGCATGTTGTGCGTGCTCTGCTTTCCGCAAAGTGAGTCACATCTTGTCTCTATAACAGCTGGAACTTGGGTCCTGGAACTGTCATTCCTTAAAATCGAACATCTAGCCAGAACTTGCACCTTCGACAGACAATGACTGGGTTTTAGGTATGCATGAGACTAAAGCACACCATTCCCATGTTCACTAGAAAGCCTTTTCTTCTCTGCTGAGGAACAAAACATAATCTTAGGTGAAGGAATGAATCAACGGGATTCCCTATATTTTCTCTGGCCCTGTGGCTGAAATGACCTCGTTTACTGTTATCCTTTCTAAAAGTCAACTAGATTCTGTCAAAGCCAAATTGCATATAAAAAGGCGCGACGAATTCTGTTTGATTACAGTGCTTGTGCCACTGGCTTACACCTGCAAGTTATAATATGCTGAGTATATAGAAAATCCATACTTGGATCTTCATAGCTACATGGGTCATTTGCGGAAGTTCAGTTGCTTAGTTTCTGGTGGTATTTTCCACCTTTGTCATAAAGGTTATTATTTCTTACCCTCATTTTCATAGCTTTTTGCAATGAATCAGAATAAATTTACTCTTGTTTTTATCCTTGAGGAATCTTTACCCACTGTGATGGCATTTTGCCTAAGACAATCACCCTCCAATGGTTACTTTTCCCCTTTCTAGATCTTGCATCATATTTCAAATTCAGCTTCTTGTAAACTTCATCTACAGTGTTAGTTCCACGGTATAATTTACTATATGCTACATGTTTGGGAGCCTGTCTGTTCTACCATAATTGTCAAATGTCTTGGATAAATGTAACAGCAAGAAATTCGACATGTCAGATACAGCCACCAGTAATGACAGCAGCTGACTCAAGCTTTTTCTCAAGAAACGTCCTTTTTTTTGTAGTATATCAAATAACTGTGATTTGCCATATGTGCAGAATACCCTCTTTCATTAAAGATATAGTGACTGATCGGGTCTTGTGCTTAGAAACCTCGTGGGAGTCCAATGATCTGTTTTGGTGTAAATTAAAGAATTTGAAGATAAATCAGATGATGTAGTTATAAGCTAGTTCCCAGTTTGAGTTTTTTCCAGTGCTGTCAGATTCAGGTTTAAAGAGAAACTGATCTAATTTTTCTTGAAAGGTGTGTAGAGAAGTGGTAACCATATACTACAGGTTTGCCATGGAATAATTTCACTATCCCTTCAATTAAAACTTGCAATCATCAGTTTATAATACAAGATCATTTTACTCCCTCGTAAAAGGATTATCTGTTTCTGCATGGCTATTGTGTGATGGTTCACTCTTTCAAGCAGTGATTTTAAGCACCCTCCGTTAGTTTATGGTACCATTTACCATAATTGTACTTATAAGTCTGACAGGTCCTCGTTAGGATACAAACAATTTTCCATTGTGGCATTCGCTAGGTCTGTCTGGAGGTGATCAGGAAAACGAGCTTAGGTGGTACCTTTATCAGCTTTTAGGTGTTACCAGTTCAAAAATTGAATTGCTTTGTTTTTTTGTGATCCAGTCTTTCAACAAGGATAATAGATTGCCATGTGCCCAAACTGTTGGTACTAAATATATTTTTGAGCAGTTTAAATATTCTACATATCATTATCTGATGTGCTTCACATGATCAAGTTATACTGACACTGAAATAAAAGAATATGTAGAAACGGTGGTGCTCCAGGAGGTTCAGCAAATATCCTAGTGCAACCACCGTTCATGAGTATTCTTTCGGGATTTCAGAGCTGTCATTTCACTGTATAAATTTTCTTAAATAAGGCTATGGCTAATGCCACAGGAAGGTTGTTCAGGAAATCAACAGCGTCTCAAAATTTGGGAAAGGTTTGCTTAACTGTCACAACAGAAGCTTGATGCAAAGAAGAGGAAGGCAATATCATTTTAACTTCAAATCTGCTGTATTCACCGGGATGTTAGGTGGGCTAACCATGTTACATGAGCAGTATTGTCTTCTTCAGAGGTTGAAGTTTCTTTAGTCACTGTGCTCAAATATAAGTTTTTAATAAATGCACTGGGATCTGGTCTTAATATGTTAATTACAAAATGGGGTCATGATTTTCTTATTGTAGAAAACTGATTAGATGTCCGAGAAGAATTAAGGAATCTCTGTTTTTTTCGTAAGTGTTGAGAGTAATGGATTTTCAAATGTGGAGTGTGAAGATCTACCCTTCAGTATTGGACCTTGATGTTGGAAGATGGTGGGAACAAGCGTGTTGTTACAAACTGCTTTTCCAACAAATTTCTCTAGCTGTGCAGACTTTTTGATCAATCTGTCAAATGATGTGCTAATTGGGTTCTCGTAAAACAGCTCTCTTTCATGTTTGCAATAAAGCCAGTCTGGTACATAAAGCAAGTAGTCTCAACAAAGTTTATATGAATTGTTCTTAGTTGTTTGTACAGTAAGTTCCAGAAGTGAAGCGACAAATCTCAGAATTGATCGTACTTCAATAGAAACTCATGGGGTTGCCAGTTAGTATATTTTATTCAAATTATTGTCATCCTATTTATCTGATAATACGTATCAGTGATTAACTGTATAAGCGCACAAAGTATTTCCCCAGTGAATGATCAATGTTAGTTCAGTAATTGTTTATTAATAGAGAATTTCCCCAAAGAAACATCTGCGGCTTCCAAAGTGTGATATGAAGTGTTCACCATAGAGTGGCAGCAGGAACCGTGTGCATAAGCATTGGCCTAATATTTGTAAATTAACTTTCTACTTTTATAGCGTTATATCGAAAGTTATTATGATTTCTTTTGATAAAGCACAGAGAAGTTTAGCATCCGATTAAATGAAATATAAATAAGACAAGTTGCTGTAAAAAAAAAAAAAAAACGAAATCCAAGTTATGTGCGCGTTTAGCGTTGGTTACATGGTTAGGCCTATTTCAAGAATCAAGGAAATATATTTTCCAGCTTGTTAGTTTATAATTTCATGGAATTTCTCGATTGTGCAAATTTTTGCATGCGGAATTGCGTTCAGGGTCGCACCAAACAAGTATTTTCGTAGGTTTCCACTTTTTTTTTTCAGTGCATAAGTGAGACTATTCTTGTCCATACGATCCGGAGTGTGAATATGCTTGGCGAGCATTATTTTAATTCGAGTATCCCCTGTTATGCTCTCTCTCTCTCTCTCTCTCTCTCTCTCTCTCTCTCTCTCTCTCTCTCTCTCAGGACGTTTTTATCTATCAGGAATAACCAGAGGCCTGTTTTAAGAATCGAGCACTAGGCCTATTGGTCATGCTCGGGTGCTTCTTATATATATATATATATATATATATATTATATATATATATATAATATATATATATATCCCCAAAAAACTCATAAATTTCTGTTATGCAATAATACTTGACTGGATCGAACTGATTACTGGTTGTCAGTGGAAATACGAATTTGGGTGATATCACTCCCTTATGATACGACCACTTACGCAAATTCAGTCTTTAAATTTCATGGTTGGGATATGATTCGAAGATTTGAGGTAATAGGTTGAAGTGAAAAAGGTGGAGTTAGTATTGTGGGTGGAGGTAGAGGTAGAGGGGGGAAGGGGCGGTTGGGGTCTGTCGTCTCCCTACTTAACCAGATGGTGATTTTACGGGTGTTCTGGTTGCTTGCGACCGACTTTCTTATTTTTTATATAGCGAGTCTGTTTCCCAGGTGCAAGGACAGGTCCTGGTGTCGGTCCTGATGGTTCTATCTTTGCCTAAATAACAGACAGTGGCCCTGCATTGTAAGCCTTGCAATGCCCGGAACTAGGCCTAGTCACCTGAAGGTAGCAGCAGCAGTTAGAGTCTTTCTCAAGATGGTGTTTTATGCTCGGTCCTAGAAGCAAGAATCAGAACTACCAACCACCCCTAACTTCTAATTGAATCTAGGTGCATTCATGGTTGATTATGTTAAATGTCGCAGAGATTTTCCCTTCACATTCTATTGATACTTGCATGATTTTATGCATCTTCGCTAAAATAATTGATAATACACTATAATATTAAATATTTGTTTCCACATTGCTCGAAATATACATTGGTAATGTTGGTAATCCTGTGTTGAACGAGAATTTCAAATTGTTTCGTTTCTATAGTTTGAAGTAATTGCTATACTTTAAAATAATTACTATTACCGTAATTTTTTCTTATGATTGTTATAAATATCATAGATTTGATATTTGTGCATCATATGTTAGCTTTATTTTGCTTGATAGAGCTTTCACTGTAGAAAAAATATATATTTTTCAGATACGAGTTGTAGTTGCCAGTTAGTGAATTACGAACGAAATTCTCTGAAATTTGTCACTTCAGTTTTGGAACTTACTGTACTTTGCGCAGCAATTGCACTGCAGCCATTAAGGTATATTAACAACTGATTAAAATGCCCAAGATCCAAAAGCGCTATTTTTGTTATACCACACACACACACACACACACACACACACCACACACACACATATATATATATATATATATATATATATATATATATATATATATATATATATATATATTTAAAACTGGAGAAGTGGTAGCTGAATGGATTCTTCTATACATCCATAAATTGTGGTTAAGCATCTTTGTTTAGAATATCAGCAGCCTGATATCCTTCTTAAGTGCAATTGGTAAATCATATCTCATTTTGTAGGCTTACAGTTTCAGTATGCAAGATGTACCTGATCTGCATGCCAAAATAACTAAATATGTACCTTCAATTGTAGTCTTCACAGCATTGTTGCAGAATTAAAGTTCTGAAAATGAAAGTGGATACAAATCCTTACTGACTTCAGCTGTTATATCTCAGCTGTGCTTTAGAAGTTGATTTATTATCTTTCTCTGTTGCACAGTTATACTAAGCAGGTGTAATGACATTAAAGTTGCTTTGGAACAGCATTCATGGCACCTAGATAGGAGCTTTCCTTTACTCAATTTCTGGGTACATTCATTACAGCTTTCATTCATCATCAGAGTGCTTTTCATGCTATCGAATATGGTAGGATGTAGTAATACGGGAGAACTAATAATATAAAAGATTCATATATTTCTTTACAACTGTGCTATAAGCAGCACTCTCCTGCTCTCTAGTTATGGAACAAGAATAAATGGGTTTTACTTTTGTGCCCCGCTAATGAAAACATGGAATTGTTCCTGTCAGTTTTCTGATTTTGGAAGCCTTTTGCAACCACTTTTGATAAATATCTACAGAGTGTCCTTTGAATCTGAATACATGTGACAGTTCAGTGCTTGAATTCAGTGGTGATTAAATCCCATTCTTTCAATCTTGGTTTGGCTCCCCTACTATGTCACATCTTGCCAATTAAAGTTTGGCTAACATTTTAAGGATAAATTCAATAATAGTTGGGATACTAAATTTCAGTCAGTCAACAGTACTCCTTATATTGAGTTTAGCAGTAGAGGATGTCACTGTTCCTAGGGAATGCTGATATTTACTGTTCTTGGATTCATATAATTTCTAAATTTATAGTTTTGCCTTTCCTGAATACATTTTTTAAAGAGAAAGCTAGGATGTTTGTTGCCCTTTAATATTGGATTTAGACATATTTCATCATGCACAAAAGGACACTATTTGAAGGGATACCCACTTCTTAGGCGACTAGGGAACCTTTCACTTTGTTGAACAATTTTTTTTGCTGGCAGTGTACCTCCTTGTGTGCATTTGCAAGTTCCAAGGGGCGTAAGTGAGAATTGGTTAAGCAGTAAGAGCCAGTGTGGGTATATAGTACTTCCAAAGGATGTACATATATGGCCTTTGAACAAAGTTAAAACCTCCCCTGCTACGATACCTGCATCTCATGTAATGTTATTGGCACCAGGATCAATATGCTATATTGCATATTGTCAGAATGTAATTTTCATACTGAACTGGAATTGGTACTGTGGTTTTTTCCTGGCAAAATTTTTTCTCATTGATACAAAATATATGAAAGGACATTAGAATAATTTTAATAAGATAATAATATCAAAAGTTTATATTTGGACTAAGCAGCTATTTTGGAATATATAGGCTACATATTGTAATTCAAGCAAATTCTTATACGTTTCCTGAAATTGTTACGAAATCGAATGTCAAAAATATTTAGAATACCAAACCTTCTCGGAAGATAAAAGTTATACGATATCCCTGGGCTGAATCGATCTGACGCTGTTATGGCTTCTTTCTCGCTTTGAGCTCTGCGTTTTTGTTCTCCATAATCCACCAGTTCCTCTTTCTATGAATTGCGTTAGTTTTCCCTTCTCGACGTTCGTCTGACTGGTGAAATCAACGTCATTCTGGCCCTTTCTGTTCTTCTAGCAATGAAAATTTGCTTGTGTTATGGTATTAGTCCCACATGGTACTTTTCACACTTAGTTCTAAGATGTTCGCGAGAGGAGGACGGCAGCTAATTACTTTCATAATAACACGTGTGTTCAGTGAAAAAGTTTTCTGTTTTATTCATCGATGCTTTACTATTTTTATCGCATTATTAAAATGTCTAATAATTAATGGATGACTGTTTTTCTTTTAAGGTTTATTCTCATGATAACCAAAGTAAACCAACAAGAAATGCTACTTGAGATAGTCAGTATTTCCAAATTTGAAGCAATTTTGCAAGGGTGTTGATATCAGTTGAAAACTGGTGAGTTAATTATTATATGTCGTTGAGTACATGGTAGCATTAATAAGCGGCAATGGAGAAGCAGACCATATATGATATGATCATCTTACGTTTTGTCCTGCGTAACTGCCATAAGAAGATGATTATATACGATTCCCGCTGACAACCCCAATTTAATACCCAATGAGTAAAACATGAAAAATGCTACGGTCAAAATTAAACAGTAGTCTAGTACGTTCAAAGCTATATATAGTTTCAGGAATCAGGGAAAATTAAAGCAAGACGAAAATTCCGGATTGGTGGTACAGGAAAAACGTCGTTAATAAAACTGCCAGATATTGAAGGAGTTCTCAGTGGTGGAAGAGATAAAATTTCGGATTTATGGCAGCTGTCCAAGATGATGATAATAATAATAATAATAATAATAATAATAATAATAATAATAATAATAATAATAATAATAATAATAATAATAATAATAATAATAATAATAATAATAATAATAATAATATTTCGGAAGGAGACCCTCTCGTAGACATGTTTTGTTAAAAATAACTGCTGCTTCAGCACTATTAATCTTATAAAGAGTCTTCTCTATCTTTCTGATGACGGCTTTCTCGTTGTTGCTTAGACTGGCGAGCAACGCACCAAAGGGCATGGTAAAATTCGGTTGAGTCTTTTGATTTATTATTGCTTATACAATTCTCTCTCTCTCTAACGCGACGTTTCCTCCTGATCGACAGGACATTATCAAGCGATAACTGCTGAGGGACTGAATTCCAGTGGTTGTTGTTTAAGATTAAGCTGGCCTTGTGCCAGCACGGGCTCTTGCTCACAGAGCAGCCCGTAAATTCCAGTGGCGAGTCCTTCTCCTTTTATCGTGGTGTTGCGAGCTCTCCAGTACGGTCAGAGCACTTCTCCGGTAGGTCGAGTTTTTATTGGTTCCCGGGAAGGTGACTCATACGGCGGGCGTTGACTAGTCTTGCAGACCTTCTCAGGTAGGGGGTATCACCGGGAGCCTCTTGATTGGCTTCTACCTGCGTGACGTCACCCCTGGTATTATTCTCATGTCCGGTGTTCGTTCCATGCGCGCTGGTACTTTCGTTAGGGGAGAGGGGTGTGGTCCTCCTCACACACGTCGGTATCAGGAACGCTTCTTGGGTGGTATTGAGGGGAGGTTTTTCTTCGAGGATGAGCAGCGCTTCTAGGAGACGCAGACGTCGTGGGTCAGGTGCTCTCCCGATGATCTTAGTATTCCTGACGATGTCGTCTCTCGTGATGTTTCTGCGGTGTACTGCAAGGGCGTGCTGCCTAATGGCGCCCTCCTGGGCGTGGCAGGAAATCCTTTTTGACAGGCGCATCGTCGTCATGCCGATGTAAATCCCAGGGCATCCTTGGGCGGGGCATACGTATCGGTAGACGACGTTGGACTGCTTCAGGGGGTCTCCTGCCGGTGGGGAGGGGTTGTTCTTCATCAGGAGGTCTTTCGTACGCCGATTCTTGTAGTAAATAATGAGGGACACTCTCTTTCCTTCCTCCATGGGGCGGACGTGTAACTCGACCGAGCATCCCAGATGCTAATTAACAATGGGTACTCGAACAAACTCGTAAACCGAGAAACTCGAGCCGCCCTTGACAAGTGGTACATGACGGAGGAAGAGAGAAGGAACATTCCGCCCCCGGAGGATATCAAACTTTTCTATAAAGCCTTCATGCACCACCAATACAAGGAAGAAGAAGCAGCCATGAAGAAAATAATAGAGGAACACGTCCGCCCCATGGAGGAAGGAAAGAGAGTGTCCCTCATTATTTACTACAAGAATCGGCGTACGAAAGACCTCCTGATGAAGAACAACCCCTCCCCACCGGCAGGAGACCCCCTGAAGCAGTCCAACGTCGTCTACCGATACGTATGCCCCGCCCAAGGATGCCCTGGGATTTACATCGGCATGACGACGATGCGCCTGTCAAAAAGGATTTCCTGCCACGCCCAGGAGGGCGCCATTAGGCAGCACGCCCTTGCAGTACACCGCAGAAACATCACGAGAGACGACATCGTCAGGAATACTAAGATCATCGGGAGAGCACCTGACCCACGACGTCTGCGTCTCCTAGAAGCGCTGCTCATCCTCGAAGAAAAACCTCCCCTCAATACCACCCAAGAAGCGTTCCTGATACCGACGTGTGTGAGGAGGACCACACCCCTCTCCCCTAACGAAAGTACCAGCGCGCATGGAACGAACACCGGACCATGAGAATAATCCCAGGGTGACGTCACGCAGGTAGAAGCCAATCAAGAGGCTCCCGGTGATACCCCCTACCTGAGAAGGTTGCTGCAAGACTAGTCAACGCCCGCCGTATGAGTCACCTTCCCGGAACCAATAAAAACTCGACCCCCTACCGGAGAAGTGCTCTGACCGTACTGGAGAGCTCGCAACACCACGATAAAAGGAGAAGGACTCGCCAACTGGAATTTACGGGCTGCTCTGTGAGCAAGAAGCCCGTGCTGGCACAAGGCCTGCTTAATCTTAAACAACAACCACTGGAATTCAGTCCTCAGCAGTTATCGCTTGATAATGTCCTGTCGATCAGGAGGAAACGTCGCGTTAGAGAGAGGAGAGATGAGAGAGGAGAGAGAGAGAGAGAGAGAGAGAGAGAGAATTGTATAAGCAATAATAAATCAAATGACTCAACCGAATTTTACCATGCCCTTTGGTGCGTTGCTCGCCAGTCTAAGCAACAACGAGAAAGCCGTCATCAGAAAGATAGAGAAGACTCTTTATAAGATTAATAGTGCTGAAGCAGCAGTTATTTTTAACAAAACAAATAATGATAATAATAATAAAGGGTTAAAGCCAAAGCACATAAGATCCCATGCTGCATGAACAAACTCTTCGGAACCAACCAGAAAAGGCTACAATCCGGTATCACACAAAAAACATGAACGTGGCTCCAGGAAGTCAAGGCAGAAGAAATGGGGAGAATAAAACAAAGATTCACCGAGATCACAACAGACGCAGTCAGACACCAACTGAAAAAAATGTCCAACCTGCCAACCAATAATGTGGAAGTTACTAACAGGTATCATCAGTGAAAGGTTATACAGTTACCTAGACTCCTAGAGGATAAAAACACAATCCCCCACAGACAGAAAGGCTGCAGAAGGAAGCGTGGGGACCAGCTCCTGATACACAAAGTGGTAATGAAGAACATTAAGAGAAGGAGAACCAAACTGAGCATGGAATGGATTGGCTACAAGAAAATCTTCGAGATGATAACGCACACAAGGCTAACAGAATGCCTGAAAATATGCGCAACTGGAATGCAGTACTTACAAACTATGGGATAAGACTAGCAGAGGTTAACATTAGGAGAGGAATCTTTCAAGGCGACTCAGTCCCGATGACTCTGTGTAGTAGCCATGATTCCCATGACAATAGTACTGCAGATGTTAGATGCTAGGTACCAATTCAAAAAAGGAGGCAACAGAATTAATCATCTGATGGAGACCATCAAGCTGTATGGTAAGAGCATGAACGAAATAGATACACTAATCCAGACTGTAAGCATTGTATCTGGGGATGGAGTTTGGAATAGAAAAATGCACCCTGGTCAAAATACAAAAAGGAAAAGTGATAAGGACTGAAAGGATAAAGCTACACGACGGGAATAGCATCAAATACACAGATAAGACAAGATATAATACTTGGTAATAATAGATGACGTTATACAATCAAGAAAGAATATATGCAGAGACTAAAGTCGATACTCATTCAAAACTCAACGCCAGAAACACGATGAAAGCCATAAATACATGGGCAGTACCAATAATCAGAAACAGCATGGGGGTATTGGAGTGGGCGCAGGCTGAATACTACATCATAAACCAGAAAACTAGGAAGCACAATATACAAAGCACTATACCCAAAAGCAAACGCAGACAGACTATACATAACACGAAAGGAAGGAGGGAGAGGTCTAAGCACAGAGGACTGCGTTAACTTCAAGAGCAGAGAACTGTGGCATACCTGAAAACAAGTGGAGACTTTAAAAGTAAATGAAGACCCAGAAATATACAGAGACAGGAGGAAAAACAGGACAGAGGAATGGTACAACAAACCATTTCACAGACAATACAATAGACAGACTAAAGAACTGGCCAACAATGAAACATGGTAATGGCTACAGAGGGGAGAACTCAAGAAGGAAACAGAAGGAATGCCGACAGCGGCACAAGATCAGTCCCTAAGAACCAGATATATCCAAGAAACATGGAAATAACATCTCACTCATAAGCAGGAAGTTCAGTATGAAAGACGAGACCATAAACGACATAGCAAGCGAATGTCCAGCACTTGGACAGAAGCAGTACAATAAGAGGCATGATTCAGTTGCAAGAGCCCTCCACTGGAGCCTGTGCAAGAAACGCTACCTAGCCAGCAGTAATAAGTGGTACGAACACCAACCTGATGGAGTGATAGGAAACGATCAGGTAAAGATCCTCTGGGACTATGGTATCAGAATAGATAGGGTGATACATGCCAATAGACCAGACTTGACGCTGATTGAAAAAATCAAGAAGAAAGTATCACTCATTGATGTCGCAGTACCATGGAACGCCAATGTAGATGAGAAAGAAAGAGGAAAAAAATTATAATAATCGAGACCTGAAAATAGAAATAAGAAGGCTATTGGATATGCCAGAGGAAATTGTACCCATAACCATAGGAACACTAGGCGCAATACCAAGATCCCCGAAAAGGAACCTAGAAAAACTATAGGGCCGAAGTAGCTCCAGGACCCATGCAGAAGAGTGTGTTACTAGAAACAGTGCACATAATAAGAAAATTAAAGACTCCTAAGGTGGCAGGATGGAACCCGGAACCCCACACTAAATACCACCCAATTAAATAGGATGACTGAGACAGAAAAAAAAGTAATAATAATAACAATGATAATAATGACAATTAAAAGCCACAGTAGCGCTGAAAATATATTTTTTGTACAAGGTTAAAGTATATATATAAAACACTAATGTGTCTTTTAATTGTCAATATTATAGCCTCGTTACAGGGGTATCTTAGCTCAATAATAATAATAATAAAGCTATGTTAAGGTCATTGACATGATGTACAAAAGAAGTAGATGCATAGCTAATGTTGATAAGTTCTTGTCAAGTGGATTGAGTGGGGAGTTCCAAGGGAATGTTATTTTACTGTTGCTGCTCGCCCTTCTCATGGGTTTTATAAAGAAAGGAGTGTTTAGAGAAGAATGAAAAGATTTTGAGTGGAGTAACGATAGAAACCAGACTGACTTAGAATATGCAGATGATGCTGTTGTAATCAGCAAAACACCGGAATAACATTAAATGAAGATAGGATTAAAGGATTTTATTCTTTCAGATATTTAAGGAATAATGATATCCAGTCATTTTCTTGAGTTTGAAGTTTGGGAGAGGTTAAAAAAAGAAATTGACAGTGGCAAGGCTGAACAAAATTTGGAAATCGGACAAACTGAGTTTTCATACGTTTAGTTTTTTTTTTAATACGGAAATGAATTATAGCATGGAAAAAAAGTCCAAGAAGATTTTTTTGACATAATAAAAGATCATTTACATAGTCTCCCAGTATTTTTTCACTAAAACTCGTTTTCCATAAAATCTTGATGGTATTGCAAGAAGAGGAAGACCTTTTCCTCAAAACTTTATTTCTGGGAGGAGAATTCGACTCGTACCCTGTGTTACAGGAAAAGGAACATATCGTTGGCACAAATTGGATAACGCCTCCCAACTTGGAGCTTAAGTTGGTAACTTCTCAGACTAACAGTCAGTCTCTATTGTTCTTCATCAGGTGCGAGTGGACAGTGGGACGGAACCACCACCAGAATGTGACGACCAACAAAATTCTACCCAGGATAATCGTAGACAGCTCCTCCATAAGGCCACTCAATACGATCAGCCATCAGCACATAGGTAAGCAACTTTCTTTATGGGTTCTCAGTCTCATAGGTGAACATCTCTTTATAACACCTGTAGGGATTAGGGCTTTCGTTCATTAGGTTTACAACTCTCTTAGAGACCTTTTGATTACAATCGCGTTCGTTGGTAAATTCCCCTTAATTGCTTCATTGTTTTAATTGCAACCTCAGCGTGTATTGTATGCAAAGAGTGACATGATTGCATCATCAGTGCATGGGTAAAAGGACCTCTCCTGTGATCATTAATGTAACTGCAACCTGTTATATTCCATGTAGTAGATCAATCCCTGTTTATTGGTAAATGTGCATCTATCATTATTGTAGTGTTGTTTGGAACCTTACTGCATAGGTAAACATCCTTCTTTGGTAATGTTTGCTTTGGTTGTAAATCATTCCATAAAAGTCTTTGAGGTCTCGTTGCACGTCATACTCAAGCTTGTGTTATTTGGGCTGGGTTGACTTAGGACTCTTCTGACGTTACCATTATCTTTATTTTTCTTCAAAAATGTGATTGGTGCGCTGTAACTTGTTTATCTGACTAATCTACCCTAACTTGAGGAAGTGTGTTGGTAGCTGATCTTGGTTTTTAACTCTACACATACCACAAGATGTGTTAGTAAGACTTATTACTGATTATGTACTGTATGTATTTAGGGCTTAGGTTATGAAGTAATATCTTGCAGTTCCCAGTAGTATCTAGTTATGGGCCTATATTAACACTGAAAATCCCATAATATGGTTAAATCTGTTGAACTGATCATTGATGGAGGAAGCATTTTATGTCATATTCACTGATATAGCTTCATATGGTGTTTTATTTTTTATTTTTTTTAATCCATGTCTATTTACTTTTGAAATAATTATTTTTGGGATAATATGAATCCAGTTGTGAGATTTTATGTATTTTTCTGTCTAATCATCGGACATATCTGCGAACTTATTCATTCCAATTTCTTCGTAGCTTACATATTATGCATCAAGATTCTTCATGTCGTACTTTATGAGAACCATAAATCTCATTTGGTAAAACAAATAATATTTTTTGTTAAACCTATCTTAGGAATATTTTAGGAACCAGGGTCCTTCATAAGTTTTGTCAGATTCAAATAGTCTGTGCAATGTAAGTAGCACAACCTGTTCCCAGTACGTCAGTTGTGATTCAATGCGAATTAGGAATACCACAACTGGAGTTTACGACCTATAAACTGGCAAGAGCTCTAATATTGTATATTCTACTTTTTCCCCTTGTGACTTTCAGAACTCAAACCAGTAAAAAATAAATCTGCGTGAAAAGAGTGGCCCTAAGGCAACTATGGACTTGCCTCTTCAAAGAGGGAAGATGAAATAAATCAGGGTAACATGTAAAGAGGGAAAGAATTACAGAGGCATTTCAATGTATTTTAGGATTAAACGAAAACATAGCACCTGGTTCACTTCTTCAACCTTCAGTTATTTGAATGAAGTAACAAGAAGAGAGAAATAAGGATAAAAAGAGTTCATACACGCCAAAATGACTAAACGAAAATCTCGCAAGCACATCACGAAACCTGGTGCGAATTGGTACGGCAGAATCTCGGTGTGAAGCAAATATAAAACGGAGTGAATAGGGTACAAGTTTCCTTTGGTCAGTGACGTTGAGTGTACAAGAAGCGCTGTCTCCGTCCGAGGAAGAAGACTCTAAAAGTTAATCTTTCCATTTTTGCATGGTTCTGCGGAAGCTCCTGAAGTGGAGCGACGCGTGTCACGGTCAAGATAACGAGGCTAAGGAAGAGAGAGAGAGAGAACAAGGAGCAGCAAAATGGACAAAAGTGGAAAAATTAACAGAAACAAAGGGCATGCTTTTTATTAGGGTTACAAGAGTGGGAACCTATGCAAGAGAAAGAGGAACTAGACAAGCAGTGAAATCACGGTGGGGCGTGACTAGAATATATTTCTGATTGAGTAAATGGTTAGTACTAAATGGTGCCTTGGCGTTGTGTGTGTGTGTGTGTGTGTGTGTATGAGAGAGAGAGAGAGAGAGAGAGAGAGAGAGAGAGAATACTTGTACAATGATTCCACGTCCGCCAAGGGTGAAGGGGATTACCTCACTGAGGTCCTTCCCTGATTGGATTCGGTGATTGTTTGACCCGGTTACTGTAGTTGGAACTGAACAAGAAGTGATACGTGGAATCTGAATTGCAATCTGTAGCGTATGGAATAAGGTATAGGAATTTGTCAAATATTTATCATTTTGAATTAGTTATAAGTGGCCTAGGTGACTAGTGATAAACGACTTGCCTCAAAGGAGGTCATTCGCTCGGGGAGAGTATGTGATTGCAAATGGGAGTGCATGAGCAACTTCAGCTGGGTTATAATAGAGTGTAAGTTTGCCATAGAGAAAATCCAGCTCTTGTCCGAAAAGTTTGGTTGAACAAAAGTGCAGGATGTCTCTAGAACGGCATTCCTTGATTTTTGCAAGTCGATTATTGAATGTTTGTTAGTGTTCGTGCTTTCTCTGGATTCTACTCACATAGTGTCATTGCACTACCTCATTACGGTCTGAACGACAGGACTCACAAATTGTATGGCTGGCTGACATCTTTTTGAAGAAATGCTGAGTGTCTCCAAGCTGATTGTTTATGACTGTTCGTTATTATTCTGGTTTATATGAGATGGCTATGTTAGGGCTTCTGAAATGATGACAATTCTGTTCAGTTTACTTGCTTTTCTTTGTTGTTAGTAGGGTTATGTGAATTGCCGTGAGGATTATTTCGAAAATTGACTAAACGTGGCCTCCATGACTAGCCAGAGATAAGATTTTGGTGGGACAGAAACGTTTAGATGGTTGGATTGCTAAATTTGTAAACCAAATTTAATAATTCCTTAGTGACGGGCAGCAGATATGATTTTATGAAAGCTAGGAGTGTAATTTTTAGTGGGGAGCGACCTTTTGCTGGTCAGTGGTCAGTCTTGGTGGAATTTTGTGACTGACTGATCTTGTTGGTGACCGAGCTTATCCAAAAAGAGATAATGGGTCACATGAGAGTTTTGGCAAGTGCTAAAATTTATCACCACTAAAGACTGCTTTGATTTTCTGTCCTCAAGAGTAGATTATAACTATTAAGTACATTTGAAAATTGACTTGCGTTTTGATATTAGTGAAATAAAAATCATCTTTGGGAAATGCGGGTCGTTCCCCAATGACTGCTTATTAATCTAGGGCAAAATTTGTTTAATATTTCATATAATATTGACATTATTTTTTTGAATATTTTTCTTGATGAAAATATGTTTACTTTGATCTAGGTAGCCTGATGGAGGATGACAGATAAAAGGAGAGTTGTTAGGAATGATGCGATGCTGGAGATTCATTAAGTCAAACATTACATGCAATGTCACAAGTAACTGGGTTATGGTTATAAGTGCTGAATCACTCTTGTTTGTGTAAATTAGATCAAGGATAGTCGCCTCACCTTGCTGTGCACTTCATATGCCGATATATGTGTATATATATATATATATATATATATATATATATATATATATATGTATATATACACTATATATACACACACACACACACACATATATATATATATATATATATCTATATATATATATATATATATATATAGTATAGAAAACACCTTTCTTTTCAGATTTTTGTAGGTAGACACTAAAGTCAAGGACCATCGATATTTTAGGAACAGGGGATTTAGGAATCAGTGACCTGCAATATGATATTGAAGATGACAGATGATGCTGTTGAAAGGCCATGACAGAAATTCTTGTGGGTATTCTTGCGTGGGAAATGAAGGGATTGGATAGATGATGCTGGTTGAAAGGCCCATGACAGAAATTCTTGTGGGTATTCTGCTTGTTTGTTTGTTTGTTTGTATGATGCTTTACGTTGCATGGAAACCAGTGGTTATTCAGCAATGGGACCAATGGCTTTACGTGACTTCCGAACCACGTCGAGAGTGAACTTCTATCACCAGAAATACACATCTCTACTCCTCAATGGAATGGCCGAGAATCGAACCCGCGACCACCGAGGTGGGACGCTAATATCATACCAACCACGCCGCTGAGGCGCTTGTGGGTATTCTGCGTTGGGAAATGGGGGAAGGGATTGGATATGCTCAATATCATTTGTTTACATGTTAATAGCTACATGAATTGCTAGAAGACAGTTTATTATTTACCTCATATTGTTTTCTGTCTACGATTATATAGTTCTTCTTAAGATCTGTGACAGAGAAAAGGATCCATTATCTTGGATGCCACAAAGCACCTCCGTAAAATTATGCCGACCACTTCTTTCCATTGTTTTCACTTCTGCAAATCTCCACCCATCTCAGCCTTCTGTCTCACAACTCTCGTCCAGAAGAGTTTGGATCCTCCACAACTCAGCTGGGGACCAAAGGAGCCCAGTGAATCCTGTCACGTACTATTCTCACTAGGGTGGAGCAAACAGTATGTTCAAGCCATCCCTATCTACCCTTCATAATATCTTACTTACATATTCAATATATGTCAATATGTGTCTGTATGCATGTAATTATACTTCTGTGTATGTATATATAATATATATATATAATATATATATATATATATATATATATATATATACACATACAGGCAGTCCCGGGTTACGACAGAGGTTCCGTTCTTGAGACGCGTTGTAAGCCGAAAATTGTCGTAAGCCAGAATATCGTCAAAAATCCTAAGAAAACCTTACTTTTAATGCTTTGGGAGCATTAAAAACTATGTAAATTGCATTCTTATTGCATTTTTCATAAAAAAACCTTCAAATATTGATTATTTTTCATTTTCGGAGTCATATTTCTACTGCCAGATCAGCGTTGTAGGCGCCATAACCCTGGAACATGCGTCGTAAACCTGGAAATAATTTCTGATAGTTATAATTGAAAAGCGTTGTAACCTCGGAACGTCATAAGCCGAACCCGTCATAAGCCGGGGACTGCCTGTATATATTTATATATATAATTATAATATGTATATATATATATAGATATATAATATATATATATATATAATATACATATAATATATATATATTATATATAGTAAGCCTTCCTATCTATAAAAGTGAATGTTTATATGTATGTATGCTCGTGGACCATAGAAATCCGAACCGCTTGACCGATCTAGCCAAATCTGGCACATGTCCATAATTTGACCAACTCAGATAATAGGGTAAGTTTCAAACCTTTACCCCTGAACCCTTCCCTTTCCCTGAACCAGGGCTGGTGCTGCCCATACACTTAGTAACTAATGTGGTAAACAAACTCTACAACTTTATCATAACTAATTTCATGTACTCGAAGCACCATAGAAAAAAGTAATGTGGTAAACAAACTCTACAACTTTATCATAACTAATTTCATGTACTCGAGACCATAGAAAAAGTATGTAAGAGCTAAGGGACCAACAGAGAAAAACGAGAAAATTAAAGTCAGAAAAACAGCGGGTTGCTCTCTTACTGAAGGGAAGAAGTATTTTGTGTGCCTTCCGAAAAACCTATAAAATGTAAGTGTATTAATGGCTTCTTGGCTCATGTCTGCCCCTTATAAACGAAATAGATGTACGCTGACAGTATTCCCTTATTTTTTTTTATTCCTTCAAATACGAATTTCCTCATTCTTGTACGATTACCTTCAGTATTCGTTATAGTGACTGCTTCGTGATGTTACAATGAATTATTTCGTTATAAAGTTTTGGAATATTACACAGTCACACAGTAATACCTGGTTAAAAGAGACAGTCACCACAGTAATAGTTGGCGTCTTGTAGTTCTGCTGTGGAAAAACCCTTCCCAGTTCTCTCTCTCTCTCTCTCTCTCTCTCTCTCTCTCTCTCTCTCTCTCTCTCTCTCTCTCTCTCTCTCTCCATTCTAACCAAGGTGTTTAAATCAAACCCTAACTACAAAAATAGAGTTTATTTGGCGAACCCGACATAATACTAGTTAAATAGAAATAATCAAATAACAGGGATAATTAAACCCCGACTCCAAGTAAAATAAAAGAGAAATCAAAGTACCTTCCCATCACCGTTACGAATTATTTCATCTTAAACATTGCAAGTCTGTTACACATAATTCTCAAAGTCATTTAGTCTGTTCCAGTTACATGATCACTTCCACATTCACCCTTTTTAAATGTTTTACGACCTCGAGGAGGTCGCGACGCGTAAACTTACCTCTTGGTAACCTTGACTCGAGCGGAGCACAACACTCTCGACGGAGATGTCGAAGTATCCTCTCTCTCTCTCTCTCTCTCTCTCTCTCTCTCTCTCTCTCTCTCTCTCTCTCTCTCTCTCTCATACATAACCTACAATTCATAATTACCTAAGGTCGCTAAATCAGACCCAGAATGAACAAAAATAGACTTAATTGTAGAGAACAAATGAACTAAATAAGCCAAATTCTGAAACTTTAGCTTCTATATACAGAACGATGAAAACTCCAAATAATGCACCAACATAAAATTGATAATTCAAAACACGAAACCAAAATAAAACTGGGGACTGGAAAAAAAAACCGCATACATCCCTTTCTTTCCGATAACTAAAGATTAGAAAAAATTTACAGATGGGAATAGTTCTCCCAATAAACGAATACACAATTAAAAGTCATTAGTCCCCCTCCCCTCTACAGTAGCACCACTCCGTAAAGTGAATTGCCAGAGAAAGAAGGAATCCCACATAAATAAATTGAAAATAAAATCAAAATAATATTAATCAATTCTCCTGGAATAAAAATTCTGAAACAAATGTTTAAGAGGTAAAAAGACAAAGATACACACTTGGGCATAAATGTGAGTATGCTTATCCATTTCTGCAGCAACCACACACACTAGAAAAAGACGAGTCCATGCCGACTGCGGTAAGCGAGCTCCCAATTAGTGCTCAGCTATCCTTCATATTCCATATCATACAGTGGAACAAACATTCACGCAATCGTGTACGTATGGTTAATAGTACCACCCATGAGATATGATCAAAATCAGATCGAAGTGTATCTATTACTTCCAGCCCATGCACAAACACACGCGATCTCCATGCCCTTAGTCGCGGATACACAGCGAGCTGAGCTCACATCGAGGCATCTCCAAAAGTAATGAATCCTTATTACGAAATCTCGCTCTGTTTCCGTGGGAGCCAGTGATGACGACTACAAAAATTGTTCCGACACACTCGCTTTTCTGATCTCCTGAACTGAGATTCTGCAGCAAAACCAGACTATGCATCTGCATAACTGCTGAATTATAAAATCTTTGCAGAATAACACCAAATACTGACTCCACATATTCATAAAAGTGTTTATATATTAATAATACCTATTTCAATTGCTTGTTGCTTGTTACACGGGAGCATATCTCTCTTAATAAACATAGGTCCACAGTTTCATTGAGTGGAAGAGGAAATATCCCAAAATTAATGAAATGAAAATGGGAACATTTTAAATACGTAGAGAATGCGAATAAACAAAAGGACCTGAGAACGGGCAATTCTTCAAACTGGTAAAAATACCAAGAGACAGTAAGTTTCAAAGTTCAACATTTACTCCCCTCATATCCGGGATTTTCAAGTTACCAAGGACCCTAGCGATTGTCTAAGCGCTAACGATTTCAACACCAGAATGAAAAAGCCCTCTATTAAAGTTGCCGCATTTTAGTGACATAACCCACGACTTAGCACAGAGATCGATTTCAACCATACTGAAAGACTCCATGGAAAATTCCGTTCTTCGACACGTGGACACAACTGGGCACTTCCTGAACAATGTTCACCTCAATCACACACCGAGTTCATTTCCGCTCCCACGTCATTCATTTTTAAGCGGATGTATATGCTAAGTCCTCACCGGGACTACGGAACTGCTGGATTGCTCTTGCATAGCGCTGATTAAACGCTGTGTAACCATTGAAGACACTTACAATATCGCTGAATATAGCAAGTGTTCATATATTACATGCATAATCACATATCACTGGATATATATATATATATATTATATCTATATATATATATATATTATATATATATAGGGATATATATAAAGGGATGCACGTATGTATGTGTGTGTGTTTGTGCCACATACATTTTTTCATGCATTGAGTAATTTCAACCAAACTCCCGAGGCCCTTTTAAGTCCAAGTTTAGCCCTGATAGGGCAGGGGTGGAAAGGGCTTGGAATGGGGTGACAAGTTAAGAAATAACATAAAATGACAGATATTAGTTTTCTATGTTGCTGACATGAATAGCGACATTTCCAGTGCCATTTGGGTCCAAGTTTAGCCCCGATAGTAAGGAGGGTGAGAAGGGGTGGGAAGTGGGTGATGTAAAAGTAACCGAAAATGACAGATATTAGTGTCTAGTCCATAGTTTTCGAGGCTGCTGAGATGAATAGTGACACTTTCAAGGCCCTTTAAGTCCATGTTTAGCTCTGAAAGACAGTGGGAAGGGGTGATATGTAAAAATAGCCAAAAACAACAGATATCAGTGACTAATTTATAGTTTTCAAGGTCACTGAGATGAATAGTGATATCCTTTGCGTCCAAGTTTAATCCTGATAGAAAAAGTGGGTGAGCAGGGGGTGGAATAGGTGGGTGAGGTGAGCAGGGGGTGGGAAGGGGATGACATAAAAAAGATAACAGAAAAGCACAGATATTAGTGTCTAATCCATAGCTCTTGAGGTCTCTGTGATGAATAGATACACTCCCAATCCCCTTTAAGTCCAAGTACAGCCCGATAGGAACAAGGGGGGGGGGGGGGGGGGGGGGGGGGAGGGGGGGGTACGGGGATGAGATGAGATAAAAAAAATTAAATGTCAAAAATGATGTATGTCAGTGTCAAATCTGTAGTTTTTAAGATTGCTGGGATGAACACAGACACTCCCGGTGCCCTTCAAGTCCAATTTCAGCCCCAATAGGAATAGGGGTGAGAAGTGGTGAGATATAAAATGTCAAAAATGCTGGGCAATGTAACTGAAGCAACTCTCTTAACAGGAAAGAGAGAGAAAGAATAAGAAAGAGAGGGAGAGAGTTATAAATATTAGGATGTCTCAAAAACTTAGTCCATCCAAGGAGACATTATGTTCTCACTTATCTGTAGGAGCAAGCAGGTTTTACTGTTCATTCACAGTGCACTAAAGATTTTGTCTAGCTTTCCTTTAAACTCTTCCACACTGTTGCTGTTTACAGCATCTGGTGGCAGTTTATTCCATGTGTCACATGTGAAGAAGTTTCCACAATGAGATGTGTTGTATCTCTTCAGTTCTAGTCTCCATCCATTATTTCTTGTCTGATTTTGTATAACGTGAAGAGGTTTCTGTCTACTTTTGTTATGCGTTTCAGTATTTGGAATGTCTCTATTAATTGTCCACGCAATCTTCAAGTTTCTAAGCTATACATGTTTAGGCTCTCTAGTTGTCTTTGGTAACCTATTTGCCTGATGGATGGAATTAACTTTGTGGCTCTTAATGTAAATAAAAAACAGGAGAGCACCAATGACAGAACCATGAGGAACTCCACTTGCCACATCTACCCTTTCTGATTCTTCACCATTTATTATAACTCTGTTTTCTATAAGTTAGCCAATCTGCTATATTTCGTACAATTCCTAAAGCTCTAACTTTTGTCATTAGTTTCTTGTGTGGGAATTTGTCAAAGGCCTTGGAAATCTAAGTAGTGTATATCTATTGCTCTACTACTGTCGTAAATACCAAACATGTTATGAAAAAACTCCAAAGGGTTTGATAGGCAGGATCTGTGTTGTCTGAAACTGTGTTGGCTGTTTAACAACAAATTGTTTCTATCAATGTGATCCACAATTTGATCTGTAATTATGGACTCAAAAATCTTACAAGGGACTGACATTTGGCAGAATGGTCTGTAATTTCTTAATCGTGTCCAGTTGCATTATGGCAGTTACTGGAAACTGACCTTTGCATACTGATAATTGACCAGGTAAATCAGGGGCATGGTTTTTTTTGGTTGGGTAACCGCAGCCATTTCGTTACGGCTTCTTCGTCTCCTTGACTGTAAGGCACCTGCTAGTTAATTGCTTTACCTTAGAGAACTTGAAAGAGCGTTTTTTTCTGTAAGTGTAATTACCCGAACTCGTGGCTTTTCGCCTCTGACGCAGTTCATATTAGCATTTGTAGGCGTTTTTATGGTGGGCTAAAAGATGTACAGGTTGAAAGATTGTTTCTTGAACGATTTCATCACGACTTTCCATTTTCGTTATAGCTCAGATTATTAAAAGCTTAAAACATATTTCGGGCTTTGATGATATAAGGCTCTATGACAGTTTCCAAAATTTAATCGATGAGTTAATCTCTAAACTTTTGAGTCAGAGTATCAACCCTGAAGTGAAAGCAAGACGATGATTTTTAAACTGAGTAATTCCTTTTCCAAATGAGGATTTTGAAGAAACTTCCAAAACTTGACTAAAGGCCTTCAGTGTCTACCAACAGCGGGGAATTGTGCACAAAGAGAGAGGGTGGGTGTGTTCTGGAAGGGTATTAAGGCGAAAGGATATATTGTATCGTTATGGTACAGAATCATATCGATATGATAATTTTAAAAGCACTATTTTTACCCGGCATAAATTGTTTCATCATAACGAGAACCTTTTTGCTTCTTCTTTTATTAATATATATATACCTCGGCTTATTCTTTTCTTTTGCTTCTCTTTCTGTCATTGTTCCAGAGAACAGGACATATTCCACCAGCAATTTTGTATTTTTTTTTAATCGAATTAACTTACGGTTGATGATATCTGATTATCTCCGCCTGTCTCTCTCCTCTCCTGTCATTGTCCCAGTAGAAGTTCCTGTTCATGTTCTACATTGCAATGAACTTGGAAAGCATTTTAACATGATGTTAACCATCTTTCAAGTTGATTTCCTTTTATCGTTGCTATACCCTGTTTCACCCAATTTTATATTCTGACCTTTTTTAAAAGGCAAATTTATTATCTCCTGAGAAAAGTTAAAAAAATGAGTCGGTTATCATTTTGCCTTCTCCTCAACAATGGCTCCGGTAATTTAAAAAGGTTTTTGGCTTGGAGGATTCGTATGCAACATTTTGTTCTTCCACTGTTCAATAAGAGGAGATAAATTCAGAGCCGCAGAAATCTTTGGCGTATCCAAGCGGTATGAATATTAAATTTTTCCTTTGAAATCAGTGTAAGCACTGAGCAAACCCGGAATTAACGTTGGTCCAGTTAATCAGAGGCAGGCGAGTATTGAGAGCGCCATGTGTATGGCATTTATTCTTGTCTTTTCTGTCGTCGGTCATTTCCTTGTACAAACAGGTGCCCGAGACACGTGATTCAATGTTCTGTCTATGGACTAGGTAATCGTATGTACACGGGGATTATAGGCAGTGGAAGTCTTAGAACGTATAAGAGAGAGAGAGAGAGAGAGAGAGAGAGAGAGAGAGAGAGAGAGAGAGAGAGAGAGAGAGAGAGAGCGGCTATTGTATAGCTTAGTTATTTAATCCTCAAAATTCTTAAGTACTTCATATAATACCCCTACAAGTGTCCAGAATGCGGTAATAAGAATTGAGGTCGTTATACGTTCAACGGGTCTGTCTACATTCTGTACGTGGCAAAAATGTCACCATCTAGGCTGCGTATTGAAGGCTCCTTCTGTGAATATTTAGGCAAATTATTGACGTTCAAAATACTGAGAAAAAATGAGATAGCTAAAGACCATTCTGAATTCAAATCTGTTTCAGCTAAATTGTGACACCAAAAAGTGTGCAATTCTTCTTCATTGTGTATTTTCTTCACAGACGACTGTTAGAAGTGAAACCACACCTCTCTCTCTCTCTCTCTCTCTCTCTCTCTCTCTCTCTCTCTCTCTCTCTCTCCGTCACAGAAACCTTATCAATGTCCAGGACGGACATATTTTGAAGAATTATCGTTGTCATTCCGTTACTGCTGGGCGTAAGCTTAACATCACCTGCCAGACGAGATCCATATTCCTTTTATTCAGTTCCGAGTTCGTTTAGAAGGCGTAAACCATCTGATCGAAATACGTATATTATTCAGCTCCGGAGGCGGAGGCAGGAAGGCCCCAAAGCATAAACGTCATCATTGGTGAAATGAGATTTCTGTCATAATCCTCGTTAGGCTCGAGGGAGTCTCTGCAGCCTGGCCGCAGGTGTTTGTTTGTTTGTGTCTTAATTGGATGAACATAAGGTTATCTTGCAGTTAGATATTTTGGTGATGTAGATCATGGAAATAATAATCTTCAAGTTTTCCTTCTCTAGTTAACATATTACGCTCGCGTTTTTTTTCAGCTTCGTTTTGTCTCGCAACCTCTTCCTCCGTATTTTTTGTTTTGTTTTTGTTTTGTGCAAATGTGACAGCCAACCAATTTGCTAAAGTAACCAGCTTAGAAAGGTTCGCTAACCAAGGCTGGAAGGGATTTGCCTGAAAGCAAAACGTGGCAAAATGCATAATGACATAAACGCTTCGTCGGAAGCCTGCCTGTGATGGCGTTATGCACTTGCGTTGCATAATACGGATAAGACAGAGTTCTGGATTTTCGCTGCCTGAATTCATTTTTTTTAACATATCTTGATATCTTGGAGGAATAACTAAATAGGAACTTCTTTTCTTCATGTTATGTCCATGCACCAAACATTCTTGGAGCTGGAATTTTTTTTGTTAATTTTAGCATAAAAGTTGATTTTTGTCTCGTGCAAAGCTTAAATGATGTCGGATCTGTCTTCAATTATTGGCCAGCAGGATCGTCGACTAAATACATGACCGTTCCTTCTGCATAATAGATATGATTTTAGATGAAAAACCGACCAGAAAGCTCAGTAGCCGTCAAAAATAAAGCTGAAATAGGATAAAGAAAAAATCTGATTTTTTAGATTTTCTCCGGTTCTTTATTATTCCTTTTTCCATATTCTGTTAGAATAGAAAGTTGAATGAATAAGGGCTAACTTTACATTATACGCAGGCGTCACTGCACATATTATGGAGGTTTTAACGAAACCTTTGGATTAATCCAACTTAGAAGAAAACTTCAGTTTACCAAAGCAAGGTAGAATAAAGCCAGTAACTTTCAAAGATAGATGCATTTTTCAAAGGACCCCCTACTCTTCTAAATTATACGTTTGTGTAGTATACAGACCAAACCTCATAAGCAAATATTGTCGAAACGCAATGTAATAAACCAGAATATAAAAACAATTTGACAAGATCCTTGTTTCTTGAGTCTAGTTATCCATACTTTGTATTTAGACCAAGTTGTTCAACAGCATTTTTTTTCTGCTTAGCCAAGATATGCAGTCTTGCTATTTTTGTTGCAGTCGTTAATCAGTTTCAACGCTGGCGCTAGCTTCTGAGAATTGCGCAGTGAATAACAGCATACATTGGAGGGTAGGATTTGACTTTCATGTCAGTAAATGTTTACCCACATATACGAAAATTCATTAGAAGGAGCATAATTCACTAGAAGTACGGGATTTGAACAGATCTGGATTTAAATTAGTACTAAAGATGTCAAAAACAGAGAGAGAGAGAGAGAGAGAGAGAGAGAGAGAGAGAGAGAGAGAGAGAGAGAGAGAGAGAGAGAGAGAAAAGGTCTGTCGGTGTCATTTGCTGAGGAAAATAAAAGGGACCGAGGTACAATGAGTGTAAAAAACACGTGAGCCTAATCCTTAACTTAGTGTTCATAGCCCCGCAAGTAGCAACTGAGGCAGTCTTAATTTTTCTGGTCTTACTCCGTATAATACTATTCTGTCTGCAAGTGCTTTTGTAGTTACATATTTAGCTTTCTCATCTGAAACATTTCTACGTGTTGCAATGAGTTGCATCCAACAAGAAGGCAGTTCATAATTAAAGAAATGTATTTTTTTTTCAGGTAATATTATTCATTTTAGGTACACAGAAATCATAACTTCAATATTAAATGAATTACTTTTGATTACACGTTTTGAGGATAAAAAGCAAACTCCTGTTTATGGGCAGGCCAATCAAATGTTTAGGGATCGCTGCACCAACACTCCGGGCAACGTTCACTGACAAAATACATCATCTGAGAGCATTCAAATAGATTATTATTTATTATATATATTTTTTCACTGCTAGGTTTGTGACTTAATGTATAACCGTGAATTGATAACATTACATTACGACAAAAGTCCAGTCAAAGGCCGTCGAATTATGTGATGGGCTAAACTCACTGCCATTCGTACACAACTGAGAAAATATAGTGAATAAAAAAAAACTAGGGAAAATAAAAAAAAATCATGTAGCCTTGACTGTTATAATACCATGTGGGAATCATGCCCCTCTCTCTCTCTCTCTCTCTCTCTCTCTCTCTCTCTCTCTCTCTCTCTCTCTCTCTCTCTCTCTCCCAAAGTTTTTATGCTAAGAAGGTGGCAAACCACATTTTCTCTTCATTTCCCTTTTGTCAGCAGGTAATAACGTAAAGAAAAAAATTGTAGGGAGATGTATAAAAATAGGTTAGTGAAGAAGAAATGACTGATCCTGAGTTCGTACCAAAGTAAAATCAAAGTAGTGAAATGCGAATTCTTAAGGGTTCGACAGAAGAGCACTGGTTTAGCCTCGGATTGGATGGCAGGGGTTACTATTGGAGGTTGACAGCTATATAAACCTTTCTAATCCCGAATATGATAAGAGAAAATTGTAGAGTGACTGAAAACAAACCCTTAAATACAGACGTAGGCTACACTGAATGACGCCAATTTTCGTCCAGCCAAACGAACGTGGTATTTGTTTGTTTGTTTGTATGATGTTTTTACGTTGCATAGAACTAGTGGTTATTCAGCAACGGGACCAACGGCTTTACGTGACTTCCGAACCACGTCGAGACTGAACTTCTATCACGAGAAATACACATCTCTTTCCCGTCAGTGGAATGCCCGAGAATCGAACTCGCGGACACCGAGGTGGCAGGCTAAGACCATACCGATCTCGCCAGTGGTAAGTCGAGAAATGAAAAGTGGATTCAGGCTCCGTTGTCGAGAAATCGTCGCATGAAATTTTTTGTAAAAAGCCTCGTTGCCAGTGTTGCCAACCGTGGGGTAATTACCCCACGCATAGGGTAATCAAGCCTAAACCTGGGTCTGTAGGGTAACGGGGTATTGTCACGAAATCTGAGCAAAATGTAGTAGGGTAATTTCAAGATGCTTGTCTTTGTATTTTATTAGAAAACAACCGATGAACAACAAATTTATTAATATTTATATATCTTAAGGCCGGGCGTAGGGTCTTATGACAGCGAAAGTAGGGTAATTAGGTAGGGTAAGGAGCTCTTAAATGGTTGACAACACTGCTTGTTACTGGCTCTATTCTTGCAGGATCCTGTAGTGCAGTCACGCCTCTTAATAATCACATGGCGGGATCATGATCTTTTCAGCAGACGAAAGATATTACGTAAAAAACGCAGGTGAAGTAAAAGCTAATATAATAAAACAGGCAAACCTAAGAATTTCAAACTGCCTTGTTCCTAGGTTGGGCTTCCTCTGTCATTACTTTACCATTGGTAAAACTTTTTGGACTTTTTAGTGGAACTGGAATTTTTATTATTTTGCAATTTCAATACAACTATTGTTTAGTAACCAAAAGTTAGGAATGATTTTAATTGCTAATTGTTACATATTATACACTGGTGACTGCAAGATAAGAATTTATACTTCACATTTGAACAAGCCCTGTATTTCATGTACTTGTGTATAGAGGTAATATAGTGTATATATATAATATATATATATATATATATATATATATATATATATTCATATCTATCTATCTATCTATATATATATATATATATATATATATACATATATATATATATTATATATATATATATATATATATATATATATATATATATATATATGAGTGAATGGGTAAGTATGGCTACATTAAGAAAATCCCAAAATTTCTCATTTTAATAATTGTAAATTAATAGTGTTAAAAGAGGTATAATATATTTCCAAATTGGTGTTTTTATTAGAAATCTGGCTATGATGTGACATTTGTGTTTTAAGAAGAAAACGAGTAATTGTGATGTAGAGTGGAGTCTTGATTTAGTCTTGGATTTTAGAGAAATAAGACGAGTTAGAGAATATCTAATGTACATCTTGATAGTTGTTGGTATGAGAGAAATGTTATTAATCTGATCCAGTTCTTAAATGTGCAAACTGGCACTACTGAAGGTATGTATTTCATCTAAAGATGGTTGTCAAGGTGTAAATACTATTTTTTCATGAGCAACAAGATTCTTTAAGAGGCTTTAAAGCACTAAAAGGTTGTAATTACATTGCTAAAGATTGGTTGCCTTCGTCAGCTTTCTTGTTGTTGTCAGCGTGACTTACTCAAGGAATATGCACCTTTTACTTTGTATCAGTTTGTTATAGATAATTATCAGCTGACTTTCTGTGCGATTGGTTATACAAGATTTCATTTTTCAATATATTCATTGAATGTTGAATCATACTAATATCTTAGAAAAGGTATAAACACTTGTATTACTGGCTGAAATTAGTCATTTTTCAAGAATTTCACGGCAAGAATGAGAACAGAGATCTAGTAGTATATAGTTTGTTAAAGGAGATCTTGCACTCACAAGAAATTCCATAAGAGAGATCGAGGCCAATAGTCATGAGAATTCTTTCAAAATGGCAGTCAAGCGGTAATCATTGAGTAGGGAAATTTCAGTCCTGTTAACTTTACGAGGTGAATTTTCTTCTCTCATGCAGTAAAAAGTTAGGGTTCAATAAATTACGTTACCAAATAAGAGAGAGCCAAATTCATCAACTTATAAGAGAGAAACTAATAGAACAAAGGATGGGGGATCGAAAGGATAACGAAATCAACCCGCTTTAAAAGTTTTGTTTATAAAATGTATAAAGTTTTTAACTAGAGAGATACTCGAGAAGTTTCACAAAATGTTTGCCTCCTAGGAAAGCTTAATACGGCTTGAGTATGTGAATTTACAGCTAGTAAACTTTAAAAGACTTCGTCAACTGGTTACAAAAGCATGAGGAAATAACAAACTCAAATGTCATCCCGTCAATATGAGTCGAGTTTAAAGATTTAATAATAATTTTTTTTTAGCAGACTATGAAAGCTAATGAATTAGAAAGGTGCAAAAACTCTATTCAAATTATCAGTTTAAGAAGCTAATGATAGTTAGAGAAGTGTGGTAGTGTAAAAATTACAAGTCAAGTTTGAGACTGATGCACATGTAAACTAAGACGGCCTAAGGAATTGTATATCACACAATAGTATCAATGCTAAAGAAAGTTGAGGCTAAAGAGTTCTGTTACAAGGTGGGAAAGATAAACTAATTAGAACAATTAATGAAAATTTAAGAGACTAATAAACTTGCCATAATTAAGTGCTGCCACCTAATAAATTATCTGTGCAAAACTGGTGACTGAGAAAGTCTAACTAAATAAATGTTGACGATCATCCATTAACACGAGAGAGCCTAAAGAATTAGAAGCAAAAGATCCATTAACACTTAGGGAACTTCCGGTAACTAATAAAATTAGACACTAAAACATGGGCCAAGCGAATGAGGAATAAGCAACTGTATTCAGATTAAGGAAGTCTGAAAGAATCTTGAACTGGTTACTAACGTATGAAAGCAAAATGTGATAAAGTGCATAATTATTTAAAGAAATTAAGTAAACACTGAAAGTAAAAAGATCACTAGAAGTTGATGATCTTATGACCTAGTAGTATCTGATTCTGTCAAAACTAGTTTTTGTGAAAGTCTATTATATATATTAGACTGCATAGTAGACAAATGTGAAAGGCTAATTAGAAATTCACGGCAGGTTTTAAAGTCACATAAAATTCTTAGCTAAAGTGTGAACATTTGGCATAATTCGATATAAACTTGTAAATCCAGCCTATCTTTTCTGTAAGTAAACATTAATTTAAACATTTATTCAGGCATGTGAGACAACCAAAGTTATTAATGTTGTGTATAAGTTCAAATTGTCGGTGTATTGTAACAGTCAGTAATAAATTGCGAATCATCACTCTTTATAAAGCTACCAATGAAATATGTAGGTGGCGAACTCAACAAGCAAGGCTAACCAATCAGGCCATATAATCTACAACCTATTATTGAATGGACTAAAGGCTAAAGCTATTGCCTGTTTCAGAGTGCATAATATTAAGCAACTCCTAATAGGCGAGTAGTCAAGTTTTGTAAATATAGCAGTTTTTTCATAGCTGAAGCTTAGGAAATGTTCTTTCATAGAAGTGACGAAAATAATAGAATCCCCTGAAAATTTAAGTATAATGTGATGGTAACAAATCAGGTAGTGTATGAAGATGTATTCCTTCAAATCATGTTAACAATGTGGTATAAGAGCAGATTATTATAGTTTCGTATACTATATAATAAGAAATTCAAAATATAATGGAATGTAGGTCAAAATTGACATGTTTTGAACACTGTCACCATCCATGGAAGTAGAGGCTCAGTCCACAAAGCTAAAACAACTTCATTGGAAAATGCTTTCCAGCATTCAGGATGC
>NC_087200.1:115420526-115498026 GCF_015104395.2 Macrobrachium nipponense | reverse complement strand
ACACACACACACACATATATATATATATATATATATATATATATATATATATATATATATATATGTATGTATGTATATATATGACCAGAAAACTTTCGAGGACTGATTCTGTTTTTATATTTCTTCTTAAATGTAGAGTACTAGCTTTTGCATGATTTAATATATAAAGCCAATTATTGTCGCATTTCAGAGTCAGTATACGACAGTTAGTACTTTCCTCTTTTTATCCTTATTTAACCATGCATAATGCTTTATTTCATATTAATTTTATATTTTTTATGTATAATGTACAATTATGAAAATATTCCTAACGTATAATCTCTTATCCTACAGGAAAACTGGGTGTGTCAGTCATTCCAGCGTATGTGTCCAGGTTGGAGGCAAGGGGATGGGACAGTCCCAAGCCCACTTTGAGGAGGAGGCCCACAGAGAAAAAGCTTTCTACGAATCACCTCGGGAGGAGGAAGAGGGAGAGTGGTCCCTCAATGAATCTGGTGGAGAAACTATCCAAGTACCAGCCAACTGCGACCCAAAAGACTCAGCTCAGAAGAGGAGTTTGCACTCCACTTGGAGCGATATCAGGAAAGTGTCAGGTGAATCAATGTCTGAATACGAAATAATGAGCGGTACAACGATAAAAGCACCTCCCCTAGCAGAACGACGCAGCCCACTAGGGGCATCGCAGAGTGAGGGAAACATTAGTCAGAGGGGTCCCGATTTAACAGATTTAGAAGACGATTCAGGAACAAAATCTCATTACTGTTTACACGAGTCCTATTTTTTTGGTTCTAATAATTCCATTGATTCCAGTATTAGTCAGCCATCATGTGCAAGTCTTGACTCCCGTTTAACCCATGTCTCTGGTAGCAGCAATACATATCACAGTAAACTTTTACCCCGCAATTTTTTTCTTGATCTAAACAAAGAGGGACGTGGGTGTGCATCAGCCACATCCACACCATTAGCTTCGCCTCAGTCTCCATCTGAAACGCGACGGCACTGGGATTCGAGCATATGGCCTGAAGTTGAGCGAGGTCTTCGAAGAAATCAAAGTGTCCCTGACATAAGATCTACAAAACCAGTTGATGATAAACGGCAGCACAGAAAAGGAAGTCTACAAACCCCAAGGTCACTGGGCATTACATCAGACGATAGGGAAAAGCGTCAGAAAATAATTGAGGCTGTAACTCAACGCCTGTATCCTGGCAGTGGACCAGGCTTTCGTCGTCCTCCCAAGAAATTTCCAGATAAACCTCTGACAGCGGGAGAAAGAGAATGTAGCTGTCGTAAAAAAATGGGAAAGATTGATCCTGTAATAACAGCACTAAAAGGAAATGACACCGGTACACCGAGGCAAACAAAACCTTTCTCTGTAGGAGCGCCAGTTTCTCCAAGATCTCAATGGGACACAAATTTATCTTTTCAAACGTCTTCCTTAAAGAGTCCACCTGGAAGTCTTTTGCCAATACCTGTATATGGGGATTCAGTTATAAGTGAGAAATCCTCCTCTGGTTCTCATCATGAAATTTCTTCACCTATCATAGGTCAGAAAATAAGAAAGCCAGTAACAAAAAAAGATTTTAAGCCTAGCACACCATCTTTAGTAAGGATGTCAAAAGTGACAGATTCAAAAGTTCTGGGAAATATAAGTCAAAACACAAATATACGAATGAGTGACCAGGCTATTGGTGGTGAGGTCAGCTCATCTGATTATGATGCTGGAAGTAATATGGAGAAGCAGCAAGAATCAAAGAAGGATGCAAGTATATCGAAAGATGATAAAGAGAAGTTTGTGAAAAGTTCGTCACCCCCTGAAAATCGGCTTCAGAGACAGGCTGCTCGCTCAGATCCAGACTTACTGAGTGATGTAGTTGGGGCAGCAGGGGGAGGGGAGAGAATTGAAGGTGGAGAGGAGCCAAATGCTACAGTAGAAGAAAAAGGGGAACAAGAAAGAGAGCGAAGGAAAATTCCTCTTACTCCGGGTTTGTTCCAGCTTCAACGGGCTCTAGCTTCCTTGAATGACCCTGAGAAATTTTCTGATGACAGTTTAGAGCTTCCAACTTTAGATGCTGACTCTCTGTCGCCATCAGCTTCTAGATTTAGCCCTCCAATTATGGATGAAGATGAATTGTCCCTTGGAGATATCAGTAAGGATTCACTGGAAGATGTGACAGGTGCTGGTATATCTTTTCATTTCAAAGACCCATCAGTGAAGGAAAAATTTGCCAGTGGTGTTAGGCGCCCTTTACTAAAAGAGAAGAAAGATTCATTCATTGAGGCCTTTTATAATTCAGTAAGCTTACCTGATCCTACTGATTCCCTTGAAATAGAAGAGGAATATCCTTCTCTTACAGATGATAGCAGTGACATTATTGTACCAGAATCAAACAAATCTAGTAGTTATAACTCTTATAATTCTCCAAATTTATCCAGTTCCAGAAGCAGTCTGCCTCATAAAACAGTTGCTACTTCTATGCCTTCTCCCAATACTTTATCTGTACCAAAGGGAGGTCGAAGGTCTGCACGTGAGAGAGCAGAGAAAAGAATATTAGATTCTACAAGTTCAGAAGAAAGTGATGGCGACTCACGTAGACGTCCTCGGTTTAGGAGGCGCAAAGGTAAAAGGGCCTCCCTGCCAATGATAAGTATGGACACAGTTGAACTAGAGACAAGGTCAGATTCCACAGAGTATTTATCTGTTCGACATTCATCACCTGAAAAGGAAGAAGCACTTGGCAGTGACAAGGATGATCCACTATTATCCATTTGTAGGGGGCCAAAATCCAAAGAAACATTACCTGAAGACTGGAGAGAGGACTCTGTTAGCTTATATGATAATGTAAGTAATGATAGTTTTGTCAATCTGAAAAGAGCAAAACTACGCAGTTTTCAGATACGCTATGGAAAGGAGATTCCAGAACCACCATTGCCATCAGAAAGGGAATCTCCAATGCTTGATTTCCTCCCCCAAGAATGTCGTGTGATGCAACAACCAGGCCAAAGACAGGTAGATAATGTATCCTGCAGTACTTCCGGTACAGAAATAGGAACAACGAGAAATGTAGATACACAGGTCATATTGAAAGAATCTGCTAGGAGACTACTTCAGGCTGTGAATAAAGATGGTGTTATGTCAGAGGCTTCCCAAGATGCTGTTGCAAATCTACTGAAAGCATCATCCCAACACCTTGCAAGTTATTCATTAGGTATGGCAATGGATGTAAACGTTCCAGCTATTATTAGAAGTGACAGTGTAACTACACAGGATGAAGATTATGATACAGCACAAGGAGAAGATACCTGGCAAGAGAGTTCCAATGAGTCTCAATCATCATCCAAAAAGTATTCATCAATTCAGTGTCCTTTTCCTGATAATGGTGCAGTTTCTAAAAGTATCTCTCCACAATCAAAGAAAACTCATGAAGAAGTTTCAGAGATTTCAGGTATGGGAGAGAAGGCTAGCTTCTCTGGTGTCATCTCAAGTGGGAGTGGACATGATGATGTTGCTTGTGAGACTGAGGATTATATGACAACATCTACCACTAGCAGTGATGTATGTTCTACCGAAGGATCTTGGGAAGAGATGGATATGGAGAATTACCAAAAGATCCAAGACAGTAACCTTTCAAAAAAACACATGCAGGTAATTGCTGCTGAATTTACTCCAAGAACAGCACGACGTTTACTCTATACAATTGTGGAATGCAGTGAAAGTAGTCGGTCTGAGGGGATACCTTCTGAATCAGATGTCATTCCATCTGACTGGCAAGATACTCTTAGTGAAACAGGGGAAGAATTTGCATCAGAGCATGTCACAGATGATATAAGTGAAAATTTAATGAGTTCATCAGATGAAACAATGCTAGACACAGTTCGACAGACTCAAGAAGACCCACAGGATTCACTTTCCTGTGTTTCAGATGATCTTCTTGGGGACTCAAAATATAACATATTAGATGATTCAATAGCAGGAAATTCACAGCATTTGGCAAAGAATTTGTCAGGATCTTTGGAGTTCCTAACTAATTTACCTCTGTCACCAGATATGCTTGAAAGAGGGGAAGAAGAACTTCCTTGTGCTACTAAAGCTAAATTGCAAAATGAAGAATACAGAAAAGGCGAACATTCACTGGTCTGTGAGGAGAAAATGTCACCTTTGCAAGTTATGAGTGATGATGACCAAAATGTTTTCATTTCTAGTATCCAGTCTAGTAAAGATGTGATTCCTGACTATATTCCATCTCTCGATTTATCATCTGTTAAGGATAATCAGCAGTCACCTATTAAAAGAAAAGATATGAAAAGTCCCAGCCAAGGAGAGGAGTTGACATTTAATTCTAATGAAAAAATCATAATACAAATGTCTTCCAGTGAGTCTGTTGCATCTCCACATTCAAATGCTAAACCAGTCACCAGCATTACTACTGTGACAGTTTCAAATACACAGATGGTACCTGAATTATTGGAATATCACGACAGTGAAGTTTCATCTCAGCTTACTAAACCTCCACTTGCCAAAAAGTTAAATGAAATGGGTTATGAAGCCGAAGCAGTTCCTGATCAGCTGCTTTTACAAAGGCAAAGTAGTTCTTACAAACATACTCATTCACATGATGATTCCATGCAATTCAGTAATCAAAATGTTACAGAAGTAATATCTGTAGCAGCAGAGACTGGTACATGTCCAAAGAATGTCAGTGTTTCATCACTGGAATGGAAAGATCCCCAGAAAATGGAGATATCTTTGGGTGATGAAACTTTTTCCCAAGGAGTTACTTCAGTGACACCACAAAAGTCACAAATACATGGAACCTCTCTTCAAAGAATTACCCCTTTAACACCACAGAATTCACTCGCAGACGGAACAACTCATCATCACTGGCAGATGAAAATTATCTCCAAAGAATTAAGACTTTGACACCACAGAATTCGATGGCAGGTGGAGTGTTTCCAAGACTTACTCCTTTGACACCACAGAACTTACTGGCAGATGGATCGTCTTGCCAAGAAATTGACCCTTCACCACATCAGAACTTAATGGCAATTGAAACTGTCACAAGAATTACTCCTTTGACACCACAGAACTCAATGGCTGATGGCTCTTCCCTCCAAGAGATTAATCCTTTGACACTGCAGAACTCCCTGGTTGATAGAACTTCTCTCCAAAGAATTATTCCTGTGACACCACAGGATTCACTGGCAGATGGAATTTCCTTCCAAAGAATCACTCCTTTGATTCCACAGAACTTACTGGCAGATGGAACAACTCCAGGAGTTACTCCTTTGACACCACAGAATTCAGTGGCAGATGAAACAGTCCCAAGAACTACTCCTTTGACACCGCAAAACTCATTGGCAGATGGATTATCCCTCCAAGAAATGACTCGGTCAGTACCACAGAACTCACTGGTTGATGTATCTATTCTTCAAAGAATTACACAACAGAACTCACCCACAGATGGAATTTTCCCAAGTAATATATCTTCTTTGGTAATACAAACCTCAATAGCAGATGGAACTTCCAGGCTTACAAATGTTCCACTTACACCACAGAATTCAGTGGTAGAAGGAAATTCAGTCCAAAACATGGCACCAGAACTGTTACAATATTTAGTGGCAAATAAGATGGGCTCCCAAAGTATTTATGAAATTCAACAGTATCCAGTAACTGAGGAATGCTCCTCTTCAAACATTTTGCCTCTTACACCACACAATTCTTTAGCAGATGGGACTATTCCCCAAGAAGGTCTTTGTTCAACATCTCAGAATTCATCAGTAGAATTATATGATACTTCAGAAGCAGATTTTGGAAAAGAAACAGTTAGACATACAATAAAACAGACTTCACCATCAGATGGAACAGCTGCTCAGAAAATTCCTCCTTTAACACCTCAAAATTCTCTTGCAGAAGGAGCAATCCAAATATTACACCTGAATTACTGCAAAACCTATTGGCTTGTGGATTTGCAGTCCAACAAGCTCTACCTCACACATCACAACAATTAGAGGGAGAAGGGATTTCATCAGTTAAAATTGCTCCTCTGACACCACAGAATTCCCTTGTTGAAGGAAGTACAGTCCAAAATATTACACCTGAAATTTTAGAATATTTGTTATCTGGTAGAAGTGATTCAAATGAAATTTTGCAAGAAACATCACAAAATTTATTAGAAGCACCTTTCCAAGAAGTTGTTCATGAAAATTTACCAGTTTCAGCTGCAGAGACTCTAACTCCTCATACAGTGCAGGATCCAAGTACTGAAAAAAATGTTATACAAGATATTGCTCCTCAAACATCTGAGTTGGCAAAGATTTCATTAGCTGGGGAAAGTGATACAGTGCCTAAAACTTTATTAGGTGTGGCAATTGTCCATCAAAAGCCTCCTCCAACACCCCAAAATTCCTTGTCCGAAGAAAATATAGATAATTTAGTGTCTACAGTACCACAGTGCCTTATGGAAGAAGCAGGTGCCACTGAGGGCATTTCTTCTGTGACTTCACATGTATCCTTGGTGGTAGATTCCAGATGTGCTGAAAACCAAAGTTCAACAGTTGCTGTAGGTGGAGTATCTCAAGCATCGACACCTTTGGTAGGTATTACCATTTCTCATGTACCATCTTTGACTCTAACAACAAATAGTTCCCTGGTAGAAGCTTCAGTAACAGAACAATTTCCTTTGGTATTTGACTGTAATACAGACACAATTATTTCACAGACGCATGGACTTGTGGATACTGAAATGGCCATTTGTAAAAGTGCATCTCTTTTAATACCAAAAGGAATCTCTCCTGAAGAGATAAGTAACACTCAAAGATCAGTGCCACTGACAGAATTTGGTTGTACTCTTCAAAACCGGTTACAAGAAGTGACTCCTTTTGCATGTGAAACTGACATGACCAATTCCTCTACCTGTCATTTGCTTGGACAAGCTTCTTCAGCCCTCGAAGACAACCTACCTGAGGACATCACTCAAGATCCTGGGGCCTCTGTTTTAAGTTCACAGCAGAGAAGCCTGGTTGAAGAGTGTGGTTCTCAAAACCTTATTCTCTTACCATTTCGATCTAACCTTGTTGAAGCTAACATTCCCTTTCCTAGACTCCCCTGTGATATTCAGGTCGCTGCTTCTGTAGCACAGTCATTAAATTTACCAACAGGAAACCTTTTTTCTCCTGATGGCAATGGGACTTTAATGCTGCACCATTCAGCAAATACTGTTTTTTTAACACAACCATCTAATCTGGTGAATGCTAGTATTTTTCAAGAATCAGTCCTTATAAGCTCACCAGCTTCCTCTCAAGAACCTAATGTCATATCAACAGCTGTTTATTTAGCATCAAAGCACTCTAGAAGAGAGGCTGCAACTTCTCAAACAAACTTATCAAGTGAGAGCCTGAATATTGCTGCAAGGGCTGTCACACCACTTCATGAGTCTATCTTTAGGATTAATTATAATAGGCAACCAGTTTCCTCTACATTGAATAATAATTTATTTCTTACAGATTTTCTTTCTATACCAAATACTTCGTTAACACAAAGTATACTTTCAGAAGAAGTTTTAAATTCTCCACCAGACAGGTTAGTTAGAGGTCCTGTAGAAGAAGAATCTAGTACAAATGAAATTAGATATACGATAGTCAATCCATCTAATCCCCAAATGCCACTCTACAATTTTGATTTAGGAAGTGAATTCACAAATGTTACATTTCAGAACCATCAGTTGTCGTTACTCAGCATTCCACAAAAAATGTCTGTAAATGAACAATACCAAATATTTGCAGAGAACAGAGCTTTCGAAGTTTCTGAGGGCGAGAGTTTCATCCATGAAATAAGTTTGATTCAGTCATCATATAAACCAGTATCTGTTATTTCGAACTTGACCAATCAAGCCATTGCAGTTTCCCAATCACAGACCCATGTTACACACATTACATCTCCAAAGGCAAATACTTCTACAGCTTTACACCCGAATTTGACAGGTAGCGACATTTTTTCAATCATCAGCTATCCCATGGGACAAAATTCTGTTGATGAAATGTCTATAGCACAAGAAACTACACAAGGTATATCAATTTCATCTGACATGGAAGATGATAATGCTCAAAGTATTAACACCTTTAGTCCCCAGTCCGACACTTTAGAGGAGAGTGCTGAAAAATCAGATGCCTTGCACATTCTTAAATTGGAAAACATTCCTCAAGATGCTGACTTAAAACATGTTCAAGGATCCACACATAGCTCCAATATTAACATTTCTATTACAGTACCACTTTCTACCCAGCTACACCACATCAACAATTACCATACTAAGACAGAAAAAGATGCATTCGAAAATAAACATTTAGGATTCCCCTCTTCACCAGAGACCATCAACATAGAAAGTGTTCAACAAGAAAATGTAAGTGTTCGACAAAGGACAAAAAGTATACCTATGGGAAAATCAGTCAATGATGATTATGAAACACAAACAGCTGTGTGTTGTAAAGAAATTACCGAAATAACATCACAGGATTCCATCTCAAGGAAAGAACCCCAAGAAGGAATGTCTTCAGACAGAAACATTTATGGATCGTACACAATGAAGAAAACGATGTCAGGTGAAGAATCTCTGACAGAAGAAGATAGAACTGACATTACAGAAACATCCACTTACTCCAAAGACCTTCATGAAAAGAGTCTCAACGAGAACGTTGCAGAAGCATTTTCAACACAGGTTTCAACTATGAAGAAAAATGTTCATCAAGAAAAGGCAGGAGAAGACGAGATTCTTGAAGAAGGTACAAAACCGTCACCACAGGTATCCACTTCAGATGATGAGATTCATGAGAAAACTGCCACACCTACACTGACAACCTTCCCCACAGGGGAAGATGTTCTAAAAGAAACTGCAATATTAAAACAACATACATGTAGCTTAGAGGAAGAGATTCAGAAAGAGAAAGCAAAGATCATACCAAAGACATCCATAGTAGAGATTGATATTCATAAAGAGCCTGCATTATTAGAGCCTCAGGAAACTACTGAAGATGAGGTTAATCAAGGATATGCAGTACTAACACAAAACACGTCCATTGCAGAGGAAGATATTCATCAAGAGACTGTAGTATTAAAACCAAAAGATTCTATTCTTGAGGAGAAGATCCATAAAGAAAGTGTAGCACTTACATCAAAAAAACTCATTACAAAAGTAGATATACATAAAGAAAGGCCTGCAACGACATCATTTACATTTATGGCAGAGGAGGATATTCATAAAGAGACTGCGATATTACAACCACAGTCATCTATTGCAGAGGATGAGATTCATGAAGAAAGTGCAGGACTGATGCAAAAAACAGCCACTGCAGCAGTAGATATTCATGAAGAGACTATGGCACTAGAATCAAAGTCTCCTGCAGCACAGGAAGAAATTCATAAAGATGTAGCACTGACCTCTGAAACACTCACTGCAGAGGTAGAGATTCATAAAGAGGCAGAAGTATTACAACCACAGGAATGTATGGCAGATGACGAGATTAATCAAGAAAGTGCAGAACCAAAATTGAGAGCACACATTGCAGAGGTAGATGTTTATGGTGAGCCTGCAGTATTAAAACCACCATCATTTATGAAAGAGGAAGATATTCATAAACAGACTGTGACATTAGAATCAAAAGTATCTACTGCAGAGAAAGATATTCATAAAGGTAGTGTAGCACTAACACAAAGAACCATGATTGCAAAGGTGGATAGTTGTAACGACACTATACCATCGCAACCAAAATTATTTACTTCAGTAGAAATGATTTTTTCACAAAAAGCATCCATGGAAGAGGTAGACATTTATGATGAGTCTGTGCCATTAGAACTAAAACCATCTATTGCCGAGGACAATATTCATGAAGTAAAGGCTGCGATGATATCGATAACGCCTATTTCAAAGGAGGACATTAGTAAAGAGAGTTCGGTATTAAAACCACAGCCATATATTGCAGACGTTGAGATTCATAAGGAATGTGCAGAACTGGGACAAACAACAACCACTGCAGAGAGAGATAGCCACAAAGAGATTATATTATCACAAGCAAAGGGATCTATTGCAGAGGAAGGGATTAAAAAAGAAATGACATCAAGAACAATCACCGCGGAGGCAGAGATTCACAAAGAGATGGTAATATTACAACCAAAGGCATCCACAGTAGAGGAAGAGATTTATAGAGAAATTTCAGTAATGACTCCAAAGAAATTGAATATTGATGTAAATATTCATGAAGAGATTCTGGCATTAGAATCAAAATTATATGTTGCAGAGGAAGACATAAAAGAAAGAGCTGGACTGGCATTAGTAACAATCACTGCAGATGTAGATATTGCTAATGAGCCTCCTGAATTACAACCACAGGCTTATACTGCACAGGAAGAGATTTATGGAGAAAGTGCAGCACCAACATTGAGAACACTCAATACAGCGGTAGATTCTCAGAAAGAGCCTGCAGTATTACAACCTAAGGCATTTCTAATACTGGAGGAGAATTCCAGTGAAAGTGAACCACAGAAATCAGGAACAATCAATGCAAAGGGAGATGTTCATGAAGATCCTGCAGCATTACAACCACTGGTATCTACTGCCAAAGACGAGAGTCAGAAGGTATTCCCAACACAAATATCCATTGCACAGGTCGATATTCATGATGAGACTGTGTCATTAGAACTAAAATCATCTGTTGCAGAAGAATGCATTCCTAAGGAATGTGCTGTAAGGACATCAAGAACACTTATTGCAGATGTAGGTCTTCACGATGAGCCTGCTGAATTAGAACCAAAGGTTTATAGTGCAGAGGACGAGATTTATAAAGAAAGTACATCAAAAACACTTATCACAGAGGCAGAGTTTCATAAAGAAGCTGCAGTATTAGAACCACATGCATCTATTTCAAAGGAAGAGATTTATAAACAAAATGTAATACTGGCGCAAAGAGCATCCACTGCAGAGGTAGATATTCATACAGAGTATGTGGTATTTGATCCCAAATTATCAACTGCAAAGGAAGATAATCTTAAAGAAAGGGCTGCAGTGAACTCAATAACACTAATTGAAGAGGAAGATTTTCGTAAAGAAGCTGCATTATTACAGCCACAGCCACAGACTGCAGAGGAAGATATTCATAAAGAAAGTGCAGCTTGGATACAAAGAACATCTAAGGCTGAAGCTGATATTCATAAGAAGACTGTGGCATTACACCCAAAACTGCAAAATGAACCAAAAGATATTCATAAAGATCGAGCAGCACCTGCACAAAAGCCATCTATAGCAGAACATGATATTCATAAGGAGACTGTGGTATTAGAAACAAAATCGTCTACTGTCGCAGAAGAATTTCATAAACATAGTGCAGCACTGGCACAAAATGCATCCATTCCAGAAGTGGATTATCATGAAGAAATTGTGACATTAGAACCAAAATCTTCTATGGTTGCAGAAGATATTTATGAAGACAATGTAGCATTCACACAAAAGACATCTAGTGCAGAGGATGGTATTGATGAAGAGGCTGTGGTATTACTACCTAAATCATTTTCTGTTGAAGAAGATAGGCATGAAAAGAAGTGCAGCACTCGCACAAAAGGCATCCATGGAAGAGGCTGATGTCGAGAAAAATACTGTGGAATTAGAAGCAAAACTCTCTCATTCTGCAAAAGATATTCATGAAGATGGTGTAGCACTGGCACAAAAGACATCCATAGCAGAAAAGACAGTGACACTGGAACCAAAATCGTTTACTTCCACAGAAGATATTCATAAAGATAGTGAAACACTCGCACAAAAGACATCCATAGCAGAAGAGACAGTGACACTGGAACCAAAATCGTTTACTTCCAGAGAAGATATTCATAAAGATAGTGAAGCACTGGCACAAAAGGCATCCAGTGAAGACGCTGATGTTGAGAAAAACACTGTGGTATTAGAACCAAAATTGCATAATTTTGAAGAATATATACATGAAGATAGTGTAGCACAGGCACAAAAGATATCCATAGCAGAGGTTGATATTCAGCAAGAGATTGTAGCAATAAAACCAAAATCGTTTAGTGTTGCAGAAGATTTTCATAAATATAGTGCAGAACTAGCACAAACAAACATCCATTCCAGAAATAGAAATCCACGAAGAAATTGTGGCATTGGAATCAAAATCGTTTATGGTCACAGAAACTATTCATGAACAAAGTGTGGCACTGGCACAAGAGACATCCATGGCAGAAGTTAACATTCAGAGAGATATTGTGGCATTAGAACCAAAATTGTCTATTGTTGGAAAAGATATTCATAAAGAATGTGCAGCACTTGCACAAAAGACATCTATAGCAGAGGTTGAAGAGACTGCGGCGTTACAGCCAAAATTGTCTACTGTCGCAGAAGATATCCATGAAGACAGTGCAGAACTAGTACAAAAAACAGCCCTTCCAGTGGTGGATATTCAAGATGTGACTGTGGCATCTTCTACTGTCACAGAAGTTGTTCATGAAGATAGTTCAACACTGGCACAAAGGAAATCCAAATCAGGTGTTGATATTCATAAAAAGACTGTTACATTACAACCTAAATTTTCTACTGTTGCACAAGATATTCATGAAGATATTACAACACTGGCACAACAGACATTCAGTGAACAAACAGTGAAATTAGATCTAAAAGAACATAATGTCACAGAAAATAACCATGAAGAAAGCGCATCGCTGGCACAAGAGACATCCATTGAAGAGACTAATATTCATAAGGAAACTATGGCATTAGAACCAAAATCGTATATTATTGCAGAAGATATTGATGCAGACAGCGCAGCACTGGAACAAAAGACATCCATAGTAAAGTTTGATTTTCTTAAAGAATCTTTGGCATTAGAACCAAAACTGTCTGCTGTCGAGGAAGATATTCATAAGGATATTGAAGCACTGGAGGAAAAGATGTCAATACCAAAGGCTGGCATTTGTAAAGAGACTGTGGCATTAAACACAAAATCATCTACTGTGGCAGATATCCATGAAGATAATGCAGCAATGGCACAAAAGTTATCCATTGCAGATGATTATACTTATGAAGAGACTATGGCATTAGAACTAGAAGAGAAAGATATTTGTAAAGATAGCGGAACACAAGCAAGAAAGACATCTATAGTAGAGGTTGATATTCGTAAAGAGACTGTGGTATTAAAACAAAAATCGTCTACTGACACGGAAGATATTCATCAACATAGCAGAATAATGGAACAAAAGACATGCATGGCAGGGGTTGATATTACTAAAGGTAACATTGCATTAGATCCGAACTTGTCTGATGTCAATGAAGATATTTGTGAATGTAGTGAAGAAATGGCATTAAAAGCAACCCTTCCTCCAAAAGGGGAGGGTTTGATTTGGGATATTCAAAAAGGAGATGTGGCATTAAAAACAACCCTTCCAGAGGTTGATATTCAAAAAGAGATTGTGGCATTAAAACCAAAACCGTATATTATTGCAGAAGATATTGATAAAGATAGTGAAGCAATGACATTAAAAACATCCCTTCCAGATGTTGATATTCAAAAAGAAATTTTAGCATTAGCACCAAAACCGTCTATTGTTGCAAAAAATACTGATAAAGATAGTGAAGCAATGGCATTACAAACATCCCTCTCAGAGGTTGATATTCAAAAAGAAATTGTGGCATTACAACATGAATTGTCTACTGTTGCAGAAGATATTCATAAAGATAGTGAAGCACTAGCACAAAAAACATCCGATCTAGGGTTTGACATTCATAAAAAGATTGTGTCATTAGAACCAAAATTGTCTGATGCCACAGAAACTATTCATAAACAAAACAGAACATTGGGACAAAACACATACACGGTAGGGGTTGATATTAATAAAGAGACTGTGGCATTAGAATCAAACTTATCTGCTGTCGCAAAAGGTATTCATAAAGGTAGTGAAGCAATTACATTAAAAGCATCCCTTCCAGAGATTGATATTCGAAAAGAGATTGTGGCATTTGAACCAAAACCATCTACTGACTCAGATGAAGATAATGAAGCAATGGCATTAAAAACATCCCTTTCAGAGGTTGATATTCAAAAAGAGATTGTGGCATTAGAACCAAAACCATCTACTGCCTCAGAAGATATTCATGAAGATAGTGAAGCTATGGCATTAAACACATCCCGTCCAGAGGTTGATATTCAAAAAGACATTGTGGCATTAGAACCAAAACCATCTTCTGCCTCAGAAGATATTCATGAAGATAGTGAAGCAATGGCATTAAACACATCCCGTCCAGAGGTTGATATTCAAAAAGACATTGTGGCATTAAAACCAAAACCATCTTCTGCCTCAGAAGATATTCATGAAGATAGTGAAGCAATGTTATTAAACACATCCCGTCCAGAGGTTGATATTCAAAAAGACATTGTGGCATTAGAACCAAAACCATCTTCTGCCTCAGAAGATATTCATGAAGATAGTGAAGCAATGGCATTAAACACATCCCGTCCAGAGGTTGATATTCAAAAAGAGATTGCGGCATTAGAACCAAAACCATCTTCTGCCTCAGAAGATATTCATGAAGATAGTGAAGCAATGGCAATAAAAACATCCCTTCCAGAGTTGATATTCTAAAAGACATTGTGGCATTAAAACCAAAACCATCTTCTGCCTCAGAAGATATTCATGAAGAGAGCGAAGCAATGGCAATAAAAACATCCCTTTCAGAAGTGGATATTCAAAAAGAGAATGTATCATTAGAACCAAAACCATCTACTGCCTCAGAAGATATACATGAAAATAGTGAAGCAATGGCATTAAAAACATCCCTTCCAGAGGTTGATACTCAAAAAAATATTGTAGCATTAGAACCAAAACAGTCTTCTGCCTCAGAAGATATTCATGAAGATAGTGAAGCAATGGCATTAAAAACATCCCTTTCAGAAGTTTATATTCAAAAAGAGAATGTATCATTAGAACCAAAACCATCTTCTACCTCAGAAGATATACATGAAAATAGTGAAGCAATGGCATTAAAAACATCCCTTCCAGAGGTTGATATTCAAAAAGATATTGTGGCATTAGAACCAAAACAGTCTTCTGCCTCAGAAGATATCCATGCAGATAGTGAAGCAATGGCATTAAAAACATCCCTTTCAGAAGATGATATTCAAAAAGATATTGTGGCATTAGACCCAAAACCATTTACTGCCTCAGAAGATATTCATGAAGATAGTGAAGCAATGGCATTAAAAACATCTCTTCCAGAGGTTGATATTCAAAAAGAGATTGTGGCCTTAGAACCAATACAATCTTCTGCCTCAGAAGATATTTATGAAGATAGTGAAGCAATGGCATTAAAAACATCCCTTCCAGAAGTTAATATTAAAAAAAAGATTGTGGCGTTAGAACCAAAACTATCTTCTGCCTCAGAAGACATTCATGAAGATAGTGAAGCAATGGCATTAAAAACATCCCTTCTAGAAGTCAATATTCCGAAAGAGATTGCGGCATTAGAACCAAAACCATCTTCTGCCTCAGAAGACATTCATGAAGATAGTGAAGCAATGGCATTAAAAACATCCTTTCCAGAGGATGATATTCAAAAAGAGATTGTGGCATTAGAACAAAAACCATCTTCTGCCTCAGAAGATATTCATGACGATAGTGAAGCAATGTCATTAAAAACATCCCTTCCAGAGGATGATATTAAAAAAGAGATTGTGGCCTTAGAACCAAAACCACCTTCTACCTCAGAAGACATTCATGAAGATAGTGAAGCAATAGCATTAAAAACATCCCTTCCAGCAGTTGATATTCAAAAAGAGATTTGGGCAATAGAACCAAAACCATCTTCTGCCTCAGAAGATATTTGTAAAGTTAGTGAAACAATGGTATTAAAAACATCCGTTCCAGAGGTTGATATTGAGAAAGATATTGTGGCATTAGAACCAAAACCATCTGCCTCAGAAGATATTCATGAAGATAGTGAAGCAATGGCATTAAAAACATCCCTTCCAAATGTTAATATTCAAAAAGAGATTGTGGCATTAGAACCAAAACCATCTTCTGCCTCAGAAGACATTCATGAAGGTAATGAGGCAATGGCATTAAAAACATCTCTTCCAGAGGTTGATATTCATAAAGAGATTGTGGCATTAGAACCAAAACCATCTTCTGCCTCAGAAGACATTCATGAAGATAGTGAAGCAATGGCATTAAAAACATCTCTTCCAGAGGTTGATATTCATAAAGAGATTGTGGCATTAGAACCAAAACCATCTTCTAGCTCAGAAGACATTTATGAAGATAGTGAAGCAATGGCATAAAAACATTTCCAGAGGTTGACCATTCATAAGTAGATTGTGGCATAGAACCAAAAACCATCTTCGCCTCAGAAGATATTCTGGAGATAGTGAAAGCATGGCATTAAAAAATCCCATTCCATAGGTTGAATCCATTCATAAGGAGATTGTGTCATTCAAGAACCAAAACCATCTTTCTGCCTCAGAAGATATTCATGAAGATAGTGAGCAATGAAACATTAAAAACATTCAAAAATTCCAGAAAGGTTGAATATTCATAGAGAATTTGTGTTTCTTATTAGAACAAAAAACCATCTTCTGCCTCAGAAGATATTCATGAAGATAGTGAAGCAATTGCATTAAAAACATCCCTTCCAAAAGTATATTCAAAAGAGATTGTGGATTAGAACAAAAACCATCTTCTGCCTCAGAAGATCTTCATGAAGATAGTGAAGCAATGGCATTAACAACAGCCCTTCCAGAGGTGATTCAAAAAGAGATTGTGGCATTGAGAACCAAAACCCATCTTCTGCTCAGAAGATATTCATGAAGATAGTGAAGCAATTCCTAAAAAAAATCCCTTCCAGAGGTTGATATTCAGAAAGAGATTGTGGCATTAGAACCAAAAATTATCGATAACCTCAGAATATATTTATGAAGATAGTTAAAGCAATAGCATTAACGCATCCCTCCAGAGGCGTATCAAAAAGAGATTTGTGCATTAGAACCAAAACCCAGTCTTCTGCCTCAGAAGACATTCATGAAGATAGTGAAAGCAATGCATTAAAAACATCCCTTCCAGAAGTACTATTCAAAAAGAGATTGTGGAATAGAACCAAAAACCATTTCTGCCTCAGAAAATAGTCATGACGATAGTGAAGCAATGGCATTAAAAACATCTCTTACTGAGGTTGAATGCAAAAAGAGACTACTGGCATTTAAAACCAAAACAATCTTCTGCCTCAGGAGACATCATGAAGACAAGGAAGCAATGACATTTAAAAACATCCCGTCAAAGAAGGTGATAGTCAAAAAAGGAAATTGATGCATTAGAACCCAAAATTATCTTCTGCCTCAGATGATATCATGAAGATAGTGAAGCAATGGCATTAAACACATCCCTTCCAGAAGTTGATATTTCCCACCCTCCCCCTCCCCCAAAAGAGATTGTGGCATTATACCAAAACCATCTTCTGCCTCAGAAGACATGCATGACAGAAGTGAAGCAATGGCATTAAAAACATCCCTGCAAAGAAGTTGACTATTAAAAAAAGAAATTGTGGCATTAGAACAAAATTATTCTTCGGCCTCAGATGATATCATGAAGATAGTGAAGCAATGGCATTAAAAAACATCCTTCCAGAGGTTGATATCAAAAAGAGATTGTGCATAGAACCCAAAACCACTTCTGCCTCAGAAGATATTCATGAAGATAGGCGAGCAAAGGGCATAAAAACATCCCTTCCAGAGGTTGATATTCAGAATGAGATTGTGGCATTAGAACCAAAATTATCTATAGCCTCAGAATATATTTATGAAGATAGTGAAGCAATAGCATTAAAAACATCCCTTTCAGAGGTTGATATTCAAAAAGATATTGTGGCATTAGAACCAAAACCATCTTCTGCCTCAGAAGATATACATGAAGTTAGTGAGGTAATGGCATTAAAAACATCCCTTCCAGAAGTTAATATTCAAAAAGAGATTGTGGCATTAGAACCAAAACCATCTACTGCCTCAGAAGATATTCATGAAGATAGTGAAGCAATGGCATTAAAAACATCCCTTCCTGAGGTTGATATTCAGAAAGAGATTGTGGCATTAGAACCAAAATTATCTATAGCCTCAGAATATATTTATGAAGATAGTGAAGCAATGGCATTAAAAATATCCCTTCCTGAGGTTGATATTCAGAAAGAGATTGTGGCATTAGAACCAAAACCATCTACTGCCTCAGAATATATTTATGAAGATAGTGAAGCAATGGCATTAAAAACATCCCTTCCTGAGGTTGATATTCAGAAAGAGATTGTGGCATTAGAACCAAAATTATCTATAGCCTCAGAATATATTTATGAAGATAGTGAAGCAATGGCATTAAAAATATCCCTTCCTGAGGTTGATATTCAGAAAGAGATTGTGGCATTAGAACCAAAACCATCTACTGCCTCAGAAGATATTCATGAAGATAGTGAAGCAATGGCATTAAAAACATCCCTTCCTGAGGTTGATATTCAGAAAGAGATTGTGGCATTAGAACCAAAATTATCTATAGCCTCAGAATATATTTATGAAGATAGTGAAGCAATGGCATTAAAAATATCCCTTTCTGAGGTTGATATTCAGAAAGAGATTGTGGCATTAGAACCAAAACCATCTTCTTCCTCAGAAGACATTCATGAAGGTAATGAAGCAATGGAATTAAAAACATTCCTTACAGATGTTGATATTCAAAAGGAGATTGTGGCATTAGAACCAAAACCATCTTCTGCCTCAGAAGATATTCATGAAGATAGTGAAGCAATGTCATTAAAAACATCCCCTCCAGAAGTTAATATTCAAAAAGAGATTGTGGCATTAGAACCAAAACCATCTTCTACCTCAGAAGATATTCATGAAGATAGTGCAGCAATGTCATTAAAAACATCCCTTCCAGAGGATGATATTCAAAAAGAGATTGTGGCATTAGAACCAAAACCATCTACTGCCTCAGAAGATATTTATGAAGATAGTGAAGCAATGTCATTAAAAACATCCCCTCCAGAAGTTAATATTCAAAAAGAGATTGTGGCATTAGAACCAAAACCATCTTCTACCTCAGAAGATATTCATGAAGATAGTGAAGCAATGGCATTAAAAACATCCCTTCCAGAGGTTGATATTCAAAAAGAGATTGTGGCATTAGAACCAAAACAATCTTCTGCCTCAGAAGATATTCATGAAGATAGTGAAGCAATGTTATTAAAAACATCCCTTCCAGAGGTTGATATTCAAAAAGAGATTGTGGCATTAGAACCAAAACCATCTTCTGCCTTAGGAGACATTCATGAAGATAGTGAAGCAATGTCATTAAAAACATCCCTTCCAGAAGTTAATATTCAAAAAGAGATTGTGGCATTAGAACCAAAACCATCTTCTGCCTCAGAAGACATTCATGAAGATAGTGAAGCAATGTCATTAAAAACATCCCTTCCAGAAGTTAATATTCAAAAAGAGATTGTGGCATTACAACCAAAACCATCTACTGCCTCAGAAGACATTCATGAAGATAGTGAAGCAATGGCATTAAAAACATCCCTTCCAGAGGTTGATATTCAAAAAGAGATTGTGGCATTAGAACCAAAACCATCTTCTGCCTCAGAAGACATTCATGAAGATAGTGAAGCAATGTCATTAAAAACATCCCTTCCAGAAGTTAATATTCAAAAAGAGATTGTGGCATTACAACCAAAACCATCTACTGCCTCAGAAGACATTCATGAAGATAGTGAAGCAATGGCATTAAAAACATCCCTTCCAGAGGTTGATATTCAAAAAGAGATTGTGGCATTACAACCAAAACCATCTTCTGCCTTAGGAGACATTCATGAAGATAGTGAAGCAATGTCATTAAAAACATCCCTTCCAGAGGTTGATATTCAAAAAGAGATTGTGGCATTACAACCAAAACCATCTACTGCCTCAGAAGACATTCATGAAGATAGTGAAGCAATGGCATTAAAAACATCCCTTCCAGAGGTTGATATTCAAAAAGAGATTGTGGCATTAGAACCAAAACCATCTCCTGCCTTAGGAGACATTCATGAAGATAGTGAAGCAATGTCGTTAAAAACATCCCTTCCAGAGGTTGATATTCAAAAAAAGAGATGTGGCATTAGAAACCAAAACCATCTTCTGGCATTTAAGAACCAAACCAATTCTTCTGCCTCAAAAGACATTCAATGAAGATAGTGAAGCATGTCATTAAAAAAAAACATCCTTCCAGAAGGGTTTAATATTCAAAAAGAAGTTCAGAGAATTGTGGCATAGAACAAAACCATCGAACCAAAACCATTCTTCTGCCTCAGAAGACATTCATGAAGATAGTTTGAAGTGAAGGCAAAAAATTGCATTAAAAACATCCCTTTCCAGAGTTGATACAATTCACAAAGAGGTTGGATATTCAGAGGATTGTGGCATTACAACCAAAACCATCTACTGCCTCAGAAGACATTCATTGAAGACAGTGAAGCACTGTCAATTTCACTCCCTTCCAGAGGTTGATATTCAAAAAGAGATTGGTGGCATTACACCAAAACATCTACTGCTCGAAGACATTCAAAATGAAGATTAGTGAAGCAATGCATTAAAAACATCCCTTCCAGAGGTTCAAAAATTAAAAACCAAAATCCCTTCCAGAGTTATATTCAAAAAGCCCAGATTGATGCATTACAACCAAAACCATCTACTGCCTCAGAAGACATTCATGAAGACAGTGAAGCATGTCATTAAAAACATCCTTCCAGAGGTTGATATCAAAAAGAGATTGTGGCATTACAACCAAACCATCTACTGCCTCAGAAGGACCATTCATGAAGATAGTGAACGCAAATGGCATTAAAAACATCCCTTCCAGAGGTTGATATTCAAAAATGAGATAAGTGCCATTAGAACCCAAAACCATCTACTACTGCTCAGAAGATATTCATGAAGATGGTGAAGCAATGACTAAAAAACTCCCTTCCAGGGATTGATCATTCAAAAAGAGATTGTGGCATTAAAAGAACCAAAAACCACTACTGCCTCAGAAGATATTCATGAATGGTTGAAGCAATGAACTTTTAAAAACATCCCTTCCCAGGGATTGAATATTCAAAAATTGACCTTTAACAAACAATCCCTTCCCAGATTGCTTCCATTATTCAAAAAGAATTGTGGGCATTAAAACCAAAACCATCTACTGCCTCAGAAGATATTCATGAAGATAGTGAAGCAATGGCATTAAAAACATCCCTTCCAGAGGTTGATATTCAAAAGGAGATTGTGGCATTAGAACCAAAACCATTTACTGCCTCAGTAGATATTCATGAAGATGGTGAAGCAATGACTTTAATAACATCCCTTCTACTAGATGATATTCAAAAAGAGATTGTGGCATTAGAACAAAAACCATCTTCTGCCTCAGAAGATATTCATGAAGATAGTGAAGCAATGGCATTAAAGACATCCCCTCCAGAAGTTAATATTCAAAAAGAGATTGTGGCATTAGAGCCAAAACCATTTACTGCCTCAGAAGATATTTATGAAGATGGTGAAGCAATGTCATTAAAAACATCCCTTCCAGAGGATGATATTCAAAAAGAGATTGTGGCATTAGAACCAAAACCATCTTCTGCCTCAGAAGACATTCATGAAGATAGTGAAGCAATGGCATTAAAAACATCCCTTCCAGAGGTTGATATTCAAAAAGAGATTGTGGCATTACAACCAAAACCATCTACTGCCTCAGAAGACATTCATGAAGATAGTGAAGCAATGGCATTAAAAACATCCCTTCCAGAGGTTGATATTCAAAATGAGATAGTGCCATTAGAACCAAAACCATCTACTGCCTCAGAAGATATTCATGAAGATGGTGAAGCAATGACTTTAAAAACATCCCTTCCAGGGATTGATATTCAAAAAGAGATTGTGGCATTAAAACCAAAACCACCTACTGCCTCAGAAGATATTCATGAAGATGGTGAAGCAATGACTTTAAAAACATCCCTTCCAGGGATTGATATTCAAAAAGAGATTGTGGCATTAAAACCAAAACCATCTACTGCCTCAGAAGATATTCATGAAGATAGTGAAGCAATGGCATTAAAAACATCCCTTCCAAAGGTTGATATTCAAAATGAGATAGTGCCATTAGAACCAAAACCATCTACTGCCTCAGAAGATATTCATGAAGATAGTGAAGCAATGGCATTAAAAACATCCCTTCCAGAGGTTGATATTCAAAAGGAGATTGTGGCATTAGAACCAAAACCATTTACTGCCTCAGTAGATATTCATGAAGATGGTGAAGCAATGACTTTAATAACATCCCTTCTACTAGATGATATTCAAAAAGAGATTGTGGCATTAGAACCAAAACCATTTACTGCCTCAGAAGATATACATGAAGATGGTGAAGCAATGACTTTAAAAACATCCCTTCTAGTAGATGCTATTCAAAAAGAGATTGTGGCATTAGAGCCAAAACCATTTACTGCCTCAGAAGATATTTATGAAGATGGTGAAGCAATGTCATTAAAAACATCCCTTCCAGAGGATGATATTCAAAAAGAGATTGTGGCATTAGAACCAAAACCATTTACTGCCTCAAAAGATATTCATGAAGATAGTGAAGCAATGGCATTAAAAACATCCCTTTCAGAGGTTGATATTCAAAAGGAGATTGTGTCAGACCTAAAACCGTCTACTGCCTCAGAAGATATTCATGAAGATAGTGAAGCAATGTCATTAAAAACATATCTTTCAGAGGTTGATATTCATAAGGAGAATATGGCATTAGACCCAAAACCATTTACTGCCTCAGAAGATATTCATGAAGATAGTGAAGCAATGTCATTAAAAACATACCTTCTAGAGGATGATATTCAAAAAGAGATTGTGGCATTAGAACCAAAACCATTTACTGCATCAGAAGATATTCATGAAGATAGTGAAGCAATGGCATTAAAAACATCCCTTCCAGAAGTTAATATTCAAAAAGAGATTGTGGCATTAGAACCAAAACCATTTACTGCCTCAGAAGATATTCATGAAGATGGTGAAGCAATGTCATTAAAAACATACCTTCCAGAAGTTAATATTCAAAAAGAGATTGTGGCATTAGAACCTAAACCATTTACTGCCTCAGAAGATATTCATGAAGATGGTGAAGCAATGTCATTAAAAACATTCCTTCCAGAGGATGATATTCAAAAAGAGATTGTGGCATTAGAACCAAAACCATTTACTGTCTCAGAAGATATTCATGAAGATGGTGAAGTAATGGCATTAAAAACATTCCTTCCAGAAGTTAATATTCAAAAAGAGATTGTGGCATTAGAACCAAAATCATTTACTGCCTCAGAAGATATTCATGAAGATGGTGAAGCAATGGCATTAAAAACATACCTTCCAGAAGTTAATATTCAAAAAGAGATTGTGGTATTAGAACCAAAACCATTCACTGCCTCAGAAGATATTCATGAAGATGGTGAAGCAATGTCATTAAAAACATACCTTCCAGAAGTTAATATTCAAAAAGAGATTGTGGCATTAGAACCTAAAACCATTTACTGCCTCAGAAGATATTCATGAAGATGGTGAAGCAATGTCATTAAAAACATCCCTTCCAGAGGATGATATTCAAAAAGAGATTGTGGCATTAGAACCAAAACCATTTACTGTCTCAGAAGGTATTCATGAAGATGGTGAAGCAATGTCATTAAAAACATACCTTCCAGAAGTTAGTATTAAAAAAGAGATTGTGGCATTAGAACCAAAACCATTTACTGCCTCAGAAGATATTCATGAAGATGGTGAAGCAATGTCATTAAAAACATACCTTCCAGAAGTTAATATTCAAAAAGAGATTGTGGCATTAGAACCTAAACCATTCACTGCCTCAGAAGATATTCATGAAGATGGTGAAGCAATGTCGTTAAAAACATCCCTTCCAGAGGATGATATTCAAAAAGAGATGGTGGCATTAGAACCAAAACCATTTACTGCCTCAGAAGATATTCATGAAGATGGTGAAGCAATGTCATTAAAAACATCCCTTCCAGTGGTTGATATTCAAAAAGAGATTGTGGCATTAGAACCAAAACCGTCAACTGTCATAGAAGATATTCATGAATATAGTGAAGGAATGGCATTTATAACATCCCTTCCAGGTGTTTATATTCACAAAGAGGGACTGGCATTAGAAGCAAAATCATCTAATGTCTTAGAGGAAGCTGATAAGGATATTAAATCACTGGTCAAAATGACACACGTAACAGAGGTTGATATTCAAACAGAGAATGTAGTATTAGAACCAAATATGTCTACTGTTGGAGAAGATATATATAGCGATAGAGAAACACTGGCACTAAAGGCATCCATATCAGAAGTAGATATTTATAAAGGGATTGTGGCATTAGAACCTGAATCATCCATTGTCCCAGAAAATACTCATGAAGATGGTGCATCAGTGATATCAAGAACACTTTTTGCAGAGGTAGATATGTATGAAGTGACTGCATTACAACCTCTAAGGTCTACTGCGAAGTTTTCTAATGTAGAAGAAGATAATTATAAACCCGGTGAAACATTACCAACATTAGTTGCAGAAGTAAATGTTCCTCAGGAGATTGCAGTGTCACAACTGATGGCAACTACTGCAAAGGGGGAGATTCATGAAGAAAATGTAAAATTGGCAACAAGAACTTTCATTGAACCCATTTCCGAAGTAGGTACTCATATTGAGACCTCAGCATTGGAACCAACAGCATCCACTATAGAGGACGATATTCATAAGGAAAGCGCAGAACTAACACTAAAGTTAGATATTCATGGAAAAACTGAAGCTTTACCACAACAATCATCCACATTAGATTTGCTCCAGACTGAAAATGCAACATTCATTGCAGGCTTAGAGGGGACAACAAACACAACTGCTATCGATGAGGTTTCTGAACATATTGAAGAATCACCAAAGCAGGCATCCATTGCAGAGGAAGAGGTTTGTAAAATAAGTACAAAAATGATACAAAAGACATTCAATGTAAAAGGTATCAAAGAAGAACCTGAAACATCATTACCACAGATATCCTCCTCAGAGGAGGGAATTCCTAAAGAAGGGAAAGAAATGACCACAAAAACATTTCTTGTAGAAGATACTTTACCAATACTACCACAAACATCCAGGTCGGAACAAGGAACTCATCAAGAGGGCACAGTACACACAATAATGATGCCCATTATTAGTGCTGAAGTTCATGAGCAAACTGCAGTCTTACCAATGGATACATCTGCTATAAAGAAGAGATTGAAACGGGAAGTGACGCTTTGGCATTAATGATACCTATCGAAGAGGAAGATACTACAACACTGATGGCACAAGCATCATCCCTTGCTGATGTCTTTAAGGAGATTGATCCAAATGCACAAAAGACATCTATTATAGAGGTAGAAACTCATATTAAAGCTGCAGTATTACGACCACAGACATCCAACTCAGAAGACGGGATTCCTAAAGAAGATAAAGAACTGACAACTAAGGCACCCATTGCAGATGCTAAGATTCATGATCAAACTACAGACTTATCAATGGAGAAATCCCCTACAGATGAAGAGATTCATAAACAAAGTACAATACTGGCTGCAAAGTTGTCCACTACAGAGGCACAGGTTTGCAAGGAAAGTGTAATAATAATACCACCAACATTAATAAGAGTGGAAGAATTTCATGAGGAGACTGCAGAATTGGAACCCACCTCATCCCTAGCAGAGACTCATAAATGCAGTGTAAAACAGGCACCTGAAATATTAAGTGGAGAAGGGAAGGGTCATAAAGAAACTGAAACATTAACACAGCAGATATTCACTGTAGAGGAAATTCTCACAGAGAGTGTAGAATGTGCTCCACATATGCGCGTTGTGGAAACAAAGATTCAAGAAAAATGTGTAGCATTAACACCACAGACACACATTGAAGAAGACATTAATGTCGCCATTGCAGAAAAGGACATTCCTAACGAAACGTCTCTATTGATTACACAGTCATCCACTGTAAGGGAAGATATTAGTAAAGCAACTACAGCAGTGATATCAGATGCATCCCTTACAGAAGTAAACAACTTGAAATGTGCAGATATGGGACTAAATACATGCACTACAAAGAAAGAAATTTTTATTGAATTTGAAACAATTACACCAGCTACAGCTATGTCAGGGGAAATGATTTACAAAGAAATTATAGTACAAACATTAGAGAAGTCTATTTCACAGGAAGATGTATCTGTCGCAAAGGAAATGACTCATAAAGAAAGTAAAAGCCTAACTTTACACACATCCATTGAAAAGAAAAGGATTAATGAAGGCACTGAAGTAATGCCACTAGAAGAAAAGGACATTCATGTACAAAAGTTAGAACTGTTACCACAAATATCCACTGCCATGGACGAAATTCGCAAAGAAAGAGTAGAATCAATTACAGAGAAAGATATTGATGTGGAAGTAGAATCAATTACAGAGAAAGATATTGATACGGAAACTGCATTCTTGATGCCACAACAACCTGGGGAAGGGAAAAAATCCCACGAAGTTTCTCTACCATTCACATCACAAATATATATTGATAAGGAAGATATATGCAAAGCAAAATTAGTAGTAGAATCACACGAACCCGTTCAAAATGACGAGACTCACCCAAAAATTGCTGCATTTACTCAACACAGATCTAAAGCAGAGGGAGACAATCTTACAGAAATGAAAAACTTAATACCACAAACACAATTGGAAGAGCAAACAATCATTAAAGAAAGTGCCAAATTGATGCATAAGACATCTACTGAAGAAAAAAATGTTAAAGAAACTATTACACTTACACCACAATTAAACATTATAGAGACAGACTTGAATGAAGAAACAGCCACAGTGACACTTCAGACTTTCACTGCAAATAAAGAAATTCATGGGACATTGTTACCACTGACACCACAGATATCCATTGTGGACCAAAGTTTTCATAAGGAAACTGTTCCATTGATATCACAGCCATCCATTGCATTAACACTACAGTCATCCATTCCATCTAATGAAACCATAGTATCAAAACCCCAAACATCTTCCTCAGAGGAAGAGATTCTCACAAACTGTGCACAAGTGTCATCACACACTCACAGTCCAAGCAAAGATATACACAACAAAATTGCAGCAACAGAATCACCTATTTCAGAGAAAGAGACTGATCTAGATATAAAGGCCGAGTTACAGGAAGAAACTATACCAGTTACAACACAGACATCCATTGCAGAAGAGGTTCACTGCAAATTTTCAGAATTAGAGACAGATTTAGCAGAACGTGATATTTATACAGAAAATACTGCATTAACACAACAGACATCCAGTACATGGAAAGACGTTCACAAAGAAGCAGCTGGAGTAACATCACAGACATCCAGCACTGTAAAAGAAGTTTATAAAAGAGGTACATCAGTAACACCAGACACTTTCGATACTAAGGAGGAAAGTCTTATAGATGCCTCAGAATTAAAATTACAGACATCCATCACAGAGGAAGAAATTCATAAAAATGCACAGTTGTCACCGTTGATATCTACTGTAGAGGAAGAGATAACTGAAGAAACGATCACATTGAATTTAGGGTCATGTGTGGCGGTTGGAGTGATTCAAAAAGCAAATGCTACATTAACACCACACATGTACACTACTAAAGAAGATACTGCTAAAGAAACTAAAGTAGTACCATCACAAACATCCATGGGAGAGAAGACTCATGAAGAAAATGCAGCATGTGCTCCACAGGCATCCAGTATCGAGCATAGGACAGAAAAAAATACTGATGTATTGAGGTTAGAAATATTTACAGCAAAGAAAGAGTTTCTGAAAGAACCTCCTGTGATGACACCAATCACTTCCAGTGCAGAAGAGACTTATAAAAGAATAGCAGTACTGACAGCAGAAACTTCCACTGCCGAGGAAGAATTTCATGAGGAATCTGATTTATTGACATTGAAAGCTAACACTATACCAGATTTCCATAAAGAATGTTCTATTTTGATGCAAGAGACAAGTATATCCCCTAGAAATGTTACTTTGAAAACTGGCAAATTTATGACAGAGATATCAACTGAATTAGTTGAGACTCATAAAGATGCTGCTGTAGTAACACCAAAGACATCTGTTGCAGAGGAAGTGAATCTTACAAAACATACAGTTTTGACATCAAATAAATGCACTGAAGAGGAAGGTGCCCACCACGAATCGACTGCATTGACATCAGAGGTATTATTAGTTGGGGGAGAAACTCCTAAAGAAATTACTGTCTTCAGGAAACAGGCATCTGTTGCCCAGAGAGAAACTCTTGAGGAATCTTGTTTAATGGAACGAAAAACAGTAATTGAAGAGGGAAAAATTCATAAAGGTATTGCTTTTTCAACATCACAGACAAGCTTTTCAGATGAAGAGATTCATAAAAAACCAACTCTCTCTCTCAAGTCATCTGCTTTTGAGAAAGAAAGTCATAAAGTGTTTTCTGCATTTATACAGCCATTTTCTGTTGCAGAGGGAAACCATCCTAATAAAACTGCTCTCTTACCACCACAAGCAGCCTTTGTAGATAAAGAAAGCAAGACAAAACCTCAGTCATCAATGAAAGGGAAAGAGGATCCTCATAAAACAGTTGGGTTAACACAACAGCCATCTGTTGCAGAGGAAACAATACCGAAAGAAACTGGCTCATTGACACCAGAGAAATCTATCCCAAATTATGATATTATTAAAACAATTGGTTCAATGGAACAGCAGACACCCATTGCAGATGAAGATGTTTTTCAGGAAGCTATTTTACTGACACCACCGACATCCATTGCAGTTAATAATATTCTTCAGTGTACCTCTTCACTGGCATCTGTGGCATTGATTTCAGAGGAGGAGATTCAAAAAGACATTGAATCATTTGCACCACAGACATCTGTTCCAGTCTTAGAAATTTCCCAAGTATCCCCACAGACAAACATTACAGATGAAGAAACTCCTAAAACATATTCACATCCAAAAACATACATAACTGAAGAAAAAATTGTTAAAGAAACGGCTTCACTTACATGCAGGGCGTCTACTACAATGGAAGAAATTAGTCAAGAATTCACTTTATTTAGACCTCAGACATCCACTGCAGAGGAAGATATTAATAAAGATACTGGATCACTGGCATTAGGGATATCTATTGTAGAAGAAAGCATTTATGAAGAAACTCCTGCATTTACACCATTTGCAGATGGAGTACACCACAAACCATCTGACAAAATAGAAATTGATTCATTTAACAAAGTACAAAGCTGTTATAGAAGAAAACACTTGTCCAGAATCTTCCATAGTAGAGATAGAGAATCAAGCAGAAAGTGTTGCCCTGGCACAGGAGACATCTTTTAGTGAGGAAGATATGCATATGAAATCTGAATTGACAAAACCGATTTGCTTATCACAGAAAGAGCCTGCTACACTGACATATATATCTACTATAGAGGAAGACCTGCCTAAAGAAAGTGTTTCATTGATAAATGAGACTCCTATTACAGAAATAAATCCTCAAAATGTTTCTAAATTGACACCACAGATAACTCTTACAGGGGAAAATATTCTTATAGATACTTCTGCACTGACATCAGAGAAGTCAGTTACAAAAGCAGGGATTCCTGAAAAAGCTGCAGCATTGTCACTGAACAGATTAATTCGGGGAGAATGTATCGAAGAGAACGTTTCATTAATACCAAAAAATGTTGCTGAAGAGACACCTGAACAAACAGCTCCAACCAATATTAACACATCCATTGATGAAAAAATGGTTCATAAAGAAACTTCTGAAATTACACAACAGACTTCCGCTACAGAGGAAAAGACTCACTCAGAGACTGTTGCCTTGAAGCCTCACACATCTTGTGCAGAGATAGTTCAGAGAAAAGCTGCTACAGAAATAAAAAATGGTGGTTCATATGATGAATACGGTGTATTAACACCACAGACATCTATGGTACAAGAAGACATTCAGAGACAAAATAAAGAATTTACACCAGAGACATACATTGCAGATGAAGAGACACATGAAAGAACGGCCTCGGAGACGCCACCAACATCCATCATAAATGAAGGAATTCTTGAAGAAACTATTGGCTTGACTTATCAGATAACCTTTGCTGAGGAAGATACAAATACAACAATCCCTGAATGCACACCACCTACATCAACTACAACAGAATTAATACATAAAACTGCTGTTTTGAGATCACAAGTACCAACTGCAGAAGAGGCTAGCAAGGAGTGCCATACATTAATACTCCAAACACCCATTACTAATGAAGATTCATATACAGAAGCTACAACACTGAAAACACAAGCATTTGCTAAGGAGGAGTCTCTTGAAGAAACATATGCATACACAGACATGAAAGACTATTATAAAGAACCTGGTGTGCTAACACCACAGACTTTCACGGATATTGAAAGTGGAACTTGTTCATCTACAGTTCAGACACCCATTTCAAAACATCCTGTATTTTTGCCAAAAACAAACATTTCACAAGGAGAGACGCTCTTAGGACCTACTACTGAACAGTCAGCAAGACAATCTTTTCCAGTGGAAGAGATTTATGATGAAGCTGTTACAGTCAAGCCAGATTTATGTGCTTCAGGGGAAGATATGTTAACCATGTTAACACAAAAAGCATATATTGTTGAGGAAGAAACTTGTTTAGAACCTACAGAAAAAGGTTTCATAGAATCACAAATATACAAAGCAAAAGGAGCGTTATTAACTCCACAGAAATCCATTACAGAGGATGAAGAACACCTTGAATCAATGAATTTAATGGCACAGATACCGTCTGCAGTGAATGCACTCCTTACAGAAACCACTTCAATTCAGCAGGCTCCTACTGATTGCACAGAAGATCTTCATGATACATTTTTAACAATACAGTCACAAAAAACTTTAACACCTCAAACATTTGCAGAAGACGAGGACTCATGTGTAGAATCTTTGCCCTTACAACAGACACTCAATACAGGGGAAGAACTTCATAAAGAAATTTCATGCATAGCACAGACATTTACAGATGAAGAGTCACCCAAGAATATATCCCTTACACTACAAGCATCAGTTGCAGATCAAAGCCCCAATGAAAATACTTCATTACTATCACAGTTATCCACTGCAGATGAAGGACTTTTTCAGCAGACATCTTTGTTAGTAAACACACCCATGGTAGATAACGGTCATCTAAAAGGCATCTCGTTAACGTCACAAGCATCCATTACAGAGAAAGGAACTATTAAGGAAACTTTAGTAACATCATATTCACCTCGTAATGATGATGGGTCTTTAGAAATTTCATTAACACCAAAGACTTCAAATATAGAGAGGTTTCTTGCAGAAACTGCGTCATCACCACAGACAGACTTAACAAATGAAGGGTCTGTAAAAGAATCATCATTACCATTACAGATTTCAATTACAAATGAAAGGTCTGCTAAAGAAACATCATTAACACCATACTCATCACAGAACTACTCTATAGATGAAGGGACATTTACAGGAACTTCATCAACACCCCAAGCATACAATACATATGAGAGTCTCTTAAAGAAACTTCATTAACACCACAGACACCCATCAAAAAGGGTGACCATCACAACAAAAACATATCACCAATAATGCCACAGGTGCCCACTAGAGATGACAGAACTCCTGATGAATCTTTGTTAACATTCCAGACATCCTCGAATGCTAAAGAAGTCTCGTTAACACCACAGATATCCATTACAGAGGAAAGGTCCCTTGAGAAACCTTTGGTAACACCACAAAAAGTCATTAAAGAGAAAAGCCCTCATGTGAAACCCATTGTAACACCACAAAAATCCGTTACAAAGGAGAAGACTCATGAGGAGCCTTCAGTAGCATCACAGACTTCTATCGAAGATGATTTTTCTGTTACAGAACCTTTATTTACACCACAGACATCTATTATAGAGGAAATTACTCCAAAATGCACTACTACATTGCCAACCCAATCATCACCAAGGGAAAGGCACCAGAAAGAACATGATTCTTTAATGCACATAGTCATTACTGAGAAGGAAACATTTACAGAAAGCTCTTCTTTGATACCACAAACATCTTTTACAGAAAAAGAAATGCTTAAAGAAATGACTGCTTTGGCATCAGAGATGACTGTCACAGAAAAAGAAAAACTCAAAGAAACAACATCTTTAACATCACAAAAGTCAGTTACTGAGACCGAAAAGCAAAAGGAATCTACTGCTTTAATGCCCCATTTATCCTTAACGGAGAAAGAAATTCTTAAAGAAACCACTGCCATTACTCCATATACAACTATTACAGAGAAAAAAACTCTAACAGAAACTACTGCCTTAGCATCAGAGATGTCCTTTACAGAGAAAGAAACCTGCAAAGAGTCAACTGCTTTGACCAAAGAGATGTCATTCACAGAGAAGGAAACTCACAAGAAAACTACTACTTTAACATCAAATGTATCTATTACAGAGGAAGAGACTGTAAAGGAAACTATTGCTTTAACAACAAAGGCATCAGTCTCAGAGAGAGAAACTATTAAAGAAACTACTGCCTTGGCACCACAAACATCTTATGCTGAAAAAGAATCTCACAAAGAAACTACAGTTTTAACAGCACAAAACTTTATCCCCAATTTTAAAGGAAAGACTGTGGACACTACAGCCCAGGAACCACAAACACCACCTGAAATGCCTGTTGAAGAGGATATTCCTAAGGAAACTACTGAATTGACTTCTTCAGCACCTGTTAAGGAAAATGATAAACTCAAAGATTCTGATAAAGAAGGAACAGAGTTAAAACTTGAAACAGTCAGCACAGATTACGTTGCTCAGAATTACATTACACTGACTCCAGAACAATTCAGTACAACAGGTGAAAAAATTGAGGAATTTATTATAGATTCTAGTTTCACAACAGGAGAGATTACTTTGAGTACAATGCCTTTAACTGTTGAGGATGAAACTGTAACAGATATAGATATATTTTATTTAGCTCCCAAAACATGCACAGTGGTTCATACTCCCAAAGAAAAGAACCTTTTAGCATCAGAATTATCCAGTGTAGAGTGTGATGTTAAAACAGCTAAATTAACATTGATGCAGGCTTCAGATGAGTCAGTCAAGGAGTTTAATGCTTCAGCATCAGAATTTCCCACTGCCGTGGAAAGTGTTAAGGAATCTGCTGAATTAGACACTAAATCTGTTGTAGATAATTCCATCAAAGATTCTTGTATTTTGTCACCAAAACCTTTAACAGTAAAGAATGAGTTTGATAAAATTGCCAGAGTACCAACAGCAATTGCTCTGGAAGATCAACTCCTCAAAGGGCATGGTAATTTAATATCAGAGCCAGCAATTGAAAAAGAAGGTAGTAGTATAGAAATTGCAAAAGTAACACAAACAATACCCATTCTGGATCAGTCCATGGATGAACCTAGTCAAGGTGCGTTAGATTTAACACTAACAGTCTCCAGTATGAATACTTCTGTCAAACAATCTTATATAATATTGGAACCGTCCAATATAAAAGGAGATATGGTTAAAGAAACTGCTGAATTAGAACCAACAGTATCTATGGCAGATAATTCCATGGAAGAAACAGGTGCTTTGATACAAAAACCATTATTTTTAGAGGATTTTCTTGACAAAGAAACTATTGAATCAACGCCACAAACACTGTATTTTGGTTATTGTGCGTTGTCATCAGACTTCACAAATACCGACAATGTTTTGGTGAGAGATCCTGAATTGATATCATCAATAAACAATGCTGATCACTTCACAAAAGAAATGAGTTGCACATCATTCAAGCCATCTATTGTAGAAGAAGACTATTTCAAGGATACTAAGGAATTAATATCATCTGTACATTTTTCTGTAACAGAACCCAGCATTTTAGCATCTGGATTATCTACACAAAACGAAGAAACAGCCAAAGAAACTGATGAATATCCAGTAACATCTACAGTGACAAATTCTGGTAATAAACAGAGTACTGCGGTATTGGAACCATTCATTGCAGAGGAGATTACTAAAGATTCTGCTGAGGGACCTCCCGAATCAGTGCCAAAACCATTCACTTCGGATCATTCCATCAAAAGCCATTATGCTTTAACAGATACCTCCAATTTAGAGGAGGTTCCTATTGAGGAGACTACAGAATTAGCTCCAGCAGGGGCAACTGTAATCACTTCAGTTACAACCTTAAGTGCTAGTACATCAACATCAGCCACTGCAGAGCAGGGAGGTGATTTCCAGCAGCAGCATACCCTATAGATGATTTACTCAAAGAAAATGAACAGTTAATTGTGGGGAAGGATTGTGTAAAACAGACTGCAGAGTTAATGCTAACTTCTACTATAGATAATGCAATCGAAGATAATAGTATTCTGATAAGGAAAGATTCTACTATCAATAAATCCACCAAAAGTGGTGATTCTTTAGCATTAAAGACACTGATTGAAAATGAAGATTGCACCAAGGAAATTACTCAGTTGATGCAATCTGTATCTGTAACTGATAACATGGACGTCAGTCTTACTTCAAAACCTGAGCCACTGATTGCAAAGGAAGATTTAGTTACAGAATTTGTTGAGCTAATGGAAACCTCTTCTCAAGAGAATGTCAGTAAAGGTTGTAGTATTATTAGAGCAGAACCATTGATTATAAAGGAATGTACTGAAGAGGGAATTGATGAAGTATTGCAATCTACATCTGTAGATCTTTCCATCAAAGATCCAAGAGCTCAGATATTAGAACCAATATTTTTCAAGGAAGATTATGGCGAGTTCAGATTAGTACCATCAATTGTAGAAAAAGACTTAGGTAATGAAAATATTGAATTTGTGCAAACTGCAGAGAACTCAGTAAAAGATGACAGTACTGTGTTATCAGAACCATCTCTTTTAAAGAAAGATTCCATCAAAGACACTGAGAAATTAATTCACTCTTCCACTCCAGATCAATTCACGAAAGACAACAGACCATTTGATGTGAATAAATACACTGCTACGGAAACAACTGATAATTTCATAGAAAATGTTAATATTCCGATGTCAAAATCAATATCTCTGAGAGACTATCCTCTTGCAGAAACAACGGAATTAGTGTCAATTTCAAGTAATTCAATTAAAGATCACAGTACTATGACCTCAGAACCAATAATTACAAAAGAAGACTTAATTAAGGAAGCTACTGTATTGATGCCATCTTATGATCAGCCAAGCAAAAATATTGGGTCACTGGAAACAAAACCATCAATTGTTGAGGAGGAATTCGGTACAGAAATTGCCGAAAATCTACCAGTTTCTGTTGCAGTTCATTCCTTGAAATCTGATAATACTTTGCAGCAAAAAATAGCAGTGACAAAAGAAGATTCTACTGAAGTTGCTAAATTGATGTCATCTGCTGCTATGGATTGTTCCACCAATCATCATAGTACCTTGGCAATAGAATCCTTAATTGAGAATGATGCTGCAGAATTATTGCCAACTGATTCCATCAGTGCTGACGTTACTTTTGTACCTGAATCATCAAGGTTAAAGAAGGATTCTATGAAAGAAACTGCCAAAAAACTGCCATCTTTAACAGTAGACCATTCCATTAAAGACCAGAATGATATAACATCAGAACCTTCAGTTACAAAGGAAGCTTCTGTCAACAAAACTGGTGAGTTACTAACATCTACGATAACAGATCATTCCATCGATAATCATGAAACTTCAAGGTCAGAGCTGTTACCAGTGAGGAAAGAGTCTGTTAAAGAAATTGCTGAATTATTGTCAGTTCCTGTTTTAGACGATTCTTCCAAACTTGACAGTGCTTTGACAAGAGCACCATTGATTGTAAAGGAGGATTATGTTGACGAAAATAATGAATCAGTGCAGTCTTACTTTGCAAATGACTCCTTAAAACGTGAAAAAAATTTGGCATCCGAACAACTGCTTGTTAAAGAAGATTTTATTCAGAAAACATCTGAATTACTGTTACCTTCCCCTTTAGTCCATCCCATCAAAGATGATAGAACTCTAGCATCAGAAACAATTGTAGGGAAGGAAAATTCTGTTGATAAAATTGCTGTATTGTTGCCATCATTTACAATAGATCATTCCAATACAGATAGCAGTACTTGCCCATCAGATCCCTTAATTCTTCAAGATTCTGAAAGTGAAAATGTTGAAATTAAACTGTCTCCAGTTAAAGCCAATACTGTAGATCCATCCATTAAAGATCAGTTTGCTTTTGTGAGAGAGATTATGTTGTGGAAACTGCCGACTCAACTCCAGTTCTTATCATAAATCATTCAGTAACAGAACATGGCACTATGGCATCAGAGCCATCAGTTGTGGAACAAGAGCCTGTTCAGGAAAGTGCCACATTAATAGCAACATCATTCACTATTGATGAATTGCTCAAAGACCCTTCTGATTTGATATCAAAAACATGTGTTGTAGAGGGAGAGTCATTTAAGCAAAATACTGATTTAACTCAATCCCCATGCACTGTTGGCCATGCTGTTAAGGAGTATACTGCTTCACCAGCCAAACCATCCATGATTGAGAATAGTTCTGCTGGAGATTCTGCTGAAAAAAAGCCAATAATACTCAGTAAAAATTTTCCTGTTAACCAACAGAGTACTTTGACATTAAAACCACTGACTGTGAACGTGGATTATGCTGAGGAAGCTGATTCACTGACAACAACGTCGTCAGAATCTTACACTGTAAAGGAATCCTTTTCCAAAGAAACTACTGAATTAATGCCATCATGTCCATGGGAGATCATTTACTCTTGGGAGAATTATCAGTTGTGGATAAAGATTATTCTAAAAAAACTACTGATCTTAGCATTTTCAAAGCAGAAACTCTTTTAGAACATTCTTTTGAAGAAACAGTGGAAATATTGCCATCAATACTTAAAATGGACCAGTCCACCAAAGAAACCCATACCTTGACATCCCAGCCACCCATTATAAAAAGAGATTCTCTTGAAAAAACCATTGAGTCATCATTAACAATGTACAGTGTAGAATATTCTGTTGATGGGACATCTGTCCCAACCAAAGAAAGTGAAATTTCTCCCAAAGAAAGAGCCAATTTCCCACCATGGTCATCTATTGAAGATGATTCCATCAAAGAGCCTTGTGCCTTGGTATCTGAAGCCTCTGTCATAGAGGAAATTTCTGCTAAAAATGCCTCGCAAACTGATTTCTTTTCTAAAGTACAAATTTCTGAAATGGAAGTTTCAGTAAAAGATGAAGATTCAGATCCAGTCAAACACGATGCATTTGGAACAAAAAAAGCAGTTGTACTGGACAAAACTGTGTCTCAGATAACATCTATGCCACTAAAGTCTACTGAAGAAAATGATGTTTCAAAAGATACTGCTACGAGATCAAAGACTTGTGTCTTAAAGGAAGAAACACTAGTAGAAATGTCTTTGATATCTCAGACAGTCACTGAGGAAGGAGATACACATTCAGCTGTACTCAAGGGTGATACTGTAAAAGGAACTAGTATGTTGCCAGAACTACCTCATATTAGAAAGCTAGATACTGAAGCCAGTTCTACCCTTGAAACACCGCAGACATCATTTCATAAAGAAAACATTCTTCTTGAAAGAGTAGCTTTGGAAGATCCAACACTTGCCTTAAAAGAAGAATGTGTCTCAGAATCTAAAACTTCAACATTGCATTCTGAATCTTCCTTGAATCTGCCAATCAACATTTCAGGGGAAGAAGCCCATGAATTCACTTGTATAGCACAGCAATCAGTTATGAAAGAGGAAGAAACTATGCCAAAAATAAATACATTAACACATCAAAAATTCATTTCAGGGAAAGACTTCACACCAAAAGGTAGTAATTCGACGACACAGGTATACAGTGCAGGGGGACATAGTGAGGGAGATGCTACCCCGTTAAAACCTGATGTGTCCAATGAAGAAAATTATTCTTTTTTAAAATCAACGAGTACAGCGTCACAAATATCCAGTGCAAAGGAAATATTTTTTTCCAAGGATACTAGTATGGAAAATAAATCATTCATTATAGAGAAAGACACAGTTTCAGTATCTGATTCTGCAATACCTGAGGTGACCATTACAGATCCCAACTTAATTCTTTTTGAAACTTCTTCAGAATCACATACAGCCAATTTAGAGGTAGATGCTTCACCAGTGATTACATTCATAACACCACAGACACTTATTTCTGGGGAAGATGCTATTTCAGAAACACCCACAACAAAAGAAATGTCAGCTTCAGACAAAGGAAACCTTTTGACGGCCACTTTTATACCTCAGATGCCCCACAAAGATGGAGACAGCATACAAAATTCTGCTGCACAGATTAATAACTTTCCAGAATATACTCATCATGTAATACCAGAGATTCTCCTTAAGGACTCAAGTATTTCATCAGAAATAACTGAAAAAACTCAACAGACTGCCGCTGTGGCAAAAGATAAGATTACATTAACAGCAGGGATACCACCAGCAGTTGTTTCGGAAGATACTATTATTCCAGAAACAGCTATTCCATCAATGCAGATATTTTTTCCAGAGGTAGATTATTTCCCCAAAGTTGCTACACCGGTATCAAAGTTAGAGACCGATACTACACAAGAGAGTAGTTTTCAAGTACAACAAGCAGAATATGCAAATGAAATTATTCTTGAGGAAACTATTCCCAAAACCAATATATTGACAAGAGAATTATTAACTGACCAAAAAGATGGTGATTCAAAAACTAGTACATATTCATGTAAACAAGTCATCGTGGAGGAGGAGGATTTTTCTAACACAAATGTAAAAACAATCATTCCCAAACAGCATACCTCACTTACTACTAACATGGGTGAAGTCCCAGAAACTATTGAATCTGTAAAGGATTGTGCTTCTCCAGAAACATTTCTGGTGAATACTTTATCAACACAGTTATCAGGTGCAGACAAATATACTGTTCATATGGCTAAGACTGAAGCAATTGAATCAGACATTTTAAAGGAAGAAAGTTTTAAAGCAAATTTATTAGTAGACATTATACTGACACCACAGACATGCACTGCAAAGACAGATTGCGCATCAAAAATTTCTACTCCAATACCACAGGAAACAGTTCCAGAGGTAAATATTGTTTTAGACACTGCCAAATTAAAAGAAAAGTTTACCCAAGAATTTTTCAGGACCACTGATTTTATAACACAAGAATCTATTATAGCACAAGAATCTATCACACTAACAGGTAATGTTTCTTCAAATATCGCTATGACACAGCAAACTTCCACTACAGAGAATATTACTCTTCCTTTAGTGACTAACATTCCAGAACAGAGAGAAGTTTTAGATAAAAATTTTGCAGAAAAAGTTGAAGAGAAAATCAGTTTAATACAACAGACATCAACTGGGGAGGTGGGTGCTAGCCAAGGGACTACTGATGAGACAACTCAAATGTTATTTGATGAGAAAAAGACTATCCCAGAAACATTCACAAAAGAAACTTTGGTACTGCTTACATCCAACAAAGAGACAGGAAATGTTCCTGAAGGAATTATGTCAGTACCAGAGACAGCCAATTTAAATGAAGGCTGTCTTTCCCAAAATTTTCCTAAGATACCACACACACTTATTTCAGAAAATGTTGTAGAAGCTGATGTAACTTTAATGACACAGGAAGTTTTAGAGACAGAGTGTCTTCCCAGAATCACTATTCTGAAACCAGCACAGACTTCAGTTGTAAAAGATGATGATCTTCTTGAACCCATTACTAAGAAAACATCCTTGATACGTGAAACATCCAATTTAGAAAGAACTGCTTCTCCTGCAGAAAAAATCCAACAAGCATCTCATTCAAAATCAGATACTCTTCCAGAAGTTACCTCTCAAAATGATCTCCCTGGAATCATCACCTTGAAATCCGACACATCTGTTTTAGAGAAAGATATTGTCCTAGAATCTTCATCTGTTTTAGAGAAATATACTGTCTCAGAATCTATAAATGCTACAGATCTAACAGCTATTGCAAATGAAGAGTGCTGTCCACAAACCACCATACTGGCACCACAAAAATTAGTTTTAAAGCCCAATTTTATGTCAGAAATTAATCATGCAGAGCAAGAATCTCTTCTTGAAGTAGTGTCAGAAACAGTTCCATCCCCAACACTGATAAACATTGCAGTGGCTGATACTTTCCCAGAGACCTCAACCTGTACTCTGCTAAATGAATTTGTTGATAAAAATATTTTTCCAAAAATAACTCGAAGATAGAAACACTGAGCATGAATTAAATGTAAAGATTCCAAAGGTACCTTCAGACACTTCTTCAGAAATTACATCAGGAACAATTAATGTGACACCACAAATACCCACTGTCAAGAGGAATGACTTTCTAGAACCTACTTCTCTGACATTAGAAACTTACAGTGAAAAGGAACTTACAGACAAAGAACCTTCTTGCTTGGCACATGAGACAACCATAACAGAAGAAGATGCCGTTGCAGAAATTACTTCACCACCAGAAGCAACCATGGCCACAAAAGGCATAGTTTTAGAACATTGTATTATGACAGAACATGGACCTATTACAACTGAACTTGACAACAATTCAAAATCATATGTATCCAAAGAAAAAGAAGTAACTCTCCTAAAAACTTCAGCACTAACAGAACAGACTGCCTTTATGGAGAAAATTCTTCTTCAGAAAAGAGAAATTACTTTCTAACACATACAATTCAAGGGAAAATCCAAGCTCAGAAATCACAGCACTGACATCACAGTTATCATTTGAAGAGACAAAACTTGTGGCTTCTACACTATGCATAGGAACAGAAAACATTACAAACCTGAAGTCTTTGACACTCTCTAAAGTCATTGAAGAAGATAATGAAGACAATACTTCAGCAACTTTTGTGACATCCCAATCAACCATTGAAAAGTCAGGAGCCATTTTGGAAAAGAATATTTTTAAACCACAGGAACACATTAAAGAGGATGAAGGAATTTCAGATATTGCAGTTTTGACTACACCGATAATGCCTGTGGAAGAAGGTAATGTTATAAAACAGATTCCTTCAACATCACTAGAAGTTATTTCAGAAGTAGATTCAACTTTAGAGATTTCTAGTTTAGCACATGTGACACCTTCCACAGAAGCAGATAATTTTTCTGTGGTTACTACAAAGGTTCCTATATCAGAAGGTGATATAGTAACCAAAGCTGCTGTTGTGGTACAGCCAGTGCCTACTCTGAGTATAACAACTGCAAATGAATCTGCATCCCAGATAAAGAAGGTAATAGACATAAAAGAAGACTTAACACATGGACATGAAGAGGAGTCTAATACGATCTCAGGGAATACTGTTGTAGCATCAGAGACTGACAGTTTGAACAGAGGGACTCCGTCTGAGAAAAGCTGGGCTTCACAAATATCCAATTCACTAGATGCTGCTCAAGAAAAAGGTGCACCAACATTACACTTCCCTGTCCAAAATGAATATGATTTTCCTGAGAAGTTTTCAGCATCTTTTACTCTGGAATCTGTCCAAGAAACTGAATTTTTGGAACTACATGCAGTTATTGAAAATAAAGAGGCAGTTAAAAAACTGATGCCTGAAGCAGTAATTTGTGTAAAGCATGAACCCAAGACTGATGTACATGATGTTTCAGAAACTAAGCTATTATCATCACAGATACCTGTTGGAAATGATTCCCTTTCAGTTTCCAGTTTAGTTACAACTTCATTAATGCAAACTGCATCAATTACAACAGAAGATTTTTATTTAGAGCATGCTTCTCAGATGCAACTGTTACCTGTTTTAAAAGAAGGTGATACTCCGGAAACAATGCAACAATCATGCACCAACATCATTGGGTTTGATCCTGTTGGAGAGGCAAATGTACATTCAGAAACAATGATGGAAACTCCTTTTACAATGCAGGTACCTCTTACAAAGGCAGATTCTACCCCAGGAACTACTACAGAGATCCCAAATACTTTACAGGGCAATACTTCAAACACCATTTCTTTAACAGATCAGATATCAGAAGAAAAGAATTTTCCAAAAGCCATTATCAGTATACCAGGTTCAGCCATACCTAAGGATGAGTTTCCACAAGACACATCTGTTGAAGCAACTACTGTGAAACCCCTAAATCTTGTAGCTACAACTCTCATACCTTTGGCAACAACTGGCCAAGAAGATTACCTTGCGAAAGCAGATCCAGAAACGCTTACAGCAGAGCATACTTCCACTAAAGTGAATGATTCTCATCCACAGAATAGAACTATGACCCTAAAAGTAACCAAATTAGAGTACAACAATTCAGAAGTTACTCCAGTGTCAACTACAACTATTGATGCAATAGGCACTATTCATGAGACTTGTGTATCAGGAAAAATTGCAAAAGAAAACAATATATGTGTAGAAATTGAACAGCAAATTCCTACTGTAACAGAACAAACTGATATTTCACAAGAAGCTACTTTACCAGAACGAATTTTACAAGAAACTCCTTTTACATCATGTCCATTGCTTGTAGAAAAACAGCCAATTATAAAACCTATTACTACAATACTGCAGACATTGCCAGTGGTAAACACAGTTCCAGAGGAACAACAAACACTAGTGACAAATGATGAGATTTTTGGGCAAACCAATATAGAAATACCAGTAACAAAACCATCATTAAGCAGAGAGCTGGGTGGCAGCCTTCCAGAAACTATGACAAAAGAGACAACTTTAGCAATATGGGCATTGACTGGAAAAGACGAATCCATTCAAGAACCTATTTCTCAATCACAGCGGACAACATTAATCAAATCAGACACTCCTTCAGATTTGGCTGCAGAAATAAGTCCTTTGAAAAAAGACATGTTTGTTGTTGATGGTGTTTCTAAAGTAGAAACTTCTGCTCTCTCATTAGAGGGAGTTGCAAAAAGAGAAACTGTTACAAACACAACTTCAGATGAAATTTCTTTTACACAAACATCTGTTGTAGATGTAGTTTTAGCCTCAAAACCATCCTCTCCAGTACCAAAAATATACCCAGTTACAGGAAAACCCCAAACAGTAGATTCTTTAGTTCAGGCAACATTCACAGCTGATGTCACTTCACCAGTACAGCCATGCACTTTGAAAGACAATACACTTTCACCAGAAACCTCAGAGAACTCTCTCATAACACTACAGATATCTGATACAGAAGTAGAGTTTGTTCATGGAGCTAGTGCTCTGCCATCAAAGGGAAAAATTGGAAGTGAAGATGTTTTTCATGAAAAAGTTAGGAATAGACATACATCTTCACTTTCACATGCTGACGAGACAGATGTTCCAGAAACTGAACAGATATCCATATTGAATAATGACATTGTTTCACAAACAGAAACTACTCCAGAAAATACTATCTATGTACCCGACATATCTAAAGAAAAGTCAAGTACAGCCTCAGAAAATGAAACTCTTGCGTCATTTACCACTACTGTGACGAAAAACAGTTCTTCAGAAACAAGTCTATTAACCACCCCCTCAATATCATGCATGCACATTGTAGGATCAGAGTCAGACACTGATCCAATAATAACCAATTTAACATTGCAGCCAAGTGTTCCAGCAGAAACTTTAGAAACAGATATATTTCCGGAATTCACCTCTCTTACAACACAAACACTTACTGATCAAGGAAACACCTCTTCAAATGCCAAGCCTGAAACATCCGTGATTCTACAGACATCCATAGTGGATATGGAAACTTTCCAAGAAATTACTGTGTTTCCACCAAAGCCACTTACTGCAACAGAAAATGAAATAATTCTTCAAAGTTCTTCTTTTGTTCCAGAAACTAATACTCGGAAGCCAATAGACACTGAAAAGGAAGATAAACTTCAAAGTTCATTTCTAGAAACTTGTTCACCACTGCAAACATCAATATCTTCTGTTATCACTCTTACATCACAGATAATCAGTGAAAAAGAAAATACTCTTCCAACCACTGAAGAAGAAGACAGTACTGAGGACTTCAGTGATGCACTAAAGAAGCCAAAACATGCATCCCACACAGAAACACCAAGTCTTGCATCAGATACTGTGATGTCGCAGACATCCATTCCAAAGAAAGATGAATCTGAAGTGTTTCCAAGACCCACCACTTTAACACCTCAGAAGACTGTTGCAGATGCAACAGTTTCAAAATCTGCAGCTCTGCTACCACAGAAAATTAGCAAAAAGGAAGATACTCTGGATGAAACAATTCCAATAACCCCACCTATACCAATATCTATAGAAAAGGCACTTGATGTGTTAGATAGTAGTCCTCAGTCCCAAACAGCAAATTTACAGGAATGCTTTAATCCTGAAGGTGTTACAAAAACAGATATACTGATACCCAAATCATCCGTCAATGAGACAGATGCTGACTCTGGATCTTTTTATTTCGACACTAAGAGAGGTATTGTAAAGGGAGAAAATATTACTGCTCCATTAAGTGGAGTGCCAGAATCTAACACTTTGACACCACAATCAGCATTTCTAGAGGAAGATTCTTATCTAGAAACAATTACGTCTCCAAAGATAGAACAAAATGATGGACCCTGTTTTGAAACAATTCCACCGGAAACATCTTTTGCGTTATCAGCATCCACTAGAGAGGAAGGTACTGGCTCAGAATTTACTACAACTAATCCAGTGACATGCAATGAAATAGATGTTGAATATACAGTTCCAGATAACAAGTCTTTGACATCTCTGAGTTTCACTGCTAAGGGTTATATTTCAAGAGATTCTAATGTACCACCACAGATGAATATCTTTAAAAAATATAATATACAAGAAACATTTCAGAATACTTCGCAGTTAGTCGAAAAAAGTTCTATTTCAAGTACATCTGCTTCAGTGCAGGGAGAAGTTTTAAAAGGAGATATTCCTCAAGAATTTCATACTCACATACACCAAACATCCACATCGGAGCATGGTACTCATACAAAAATATCCCCAGTATCACAAGTGTTCATTGCAAAGGAAGATTCCTTCTCAGAAACAATTTCAGACACAACTACCAAGAGAATACCAACATTTTTTGACAAATGCAATATTCCAGGTTCTGTTGTGGTGCCTCAGACATGCAGTTTAAAGAACGATTCAACTGGAGAGATAGTTAAAGGCAAAATTGATCTGCCATCACAGACAGTGTTTCATAAAGAAGAAAATAATCTGCTTGAATCCTTTTCTTGTCAAGAAACTGCTGATGTTAGACATCAAACTGCAGTTAAGAGGAGTGAATTTCCTCAAGAAATACCAGACAGAATGCCTTTGGTAACAGAGATTTCAATTACAGCAACAGATTCTTTTTTGGGCAGTTCTTTTACTGTAACAGAACAAGGTTCTGTAATGAAAGATGAGTCTACAGTGAGAGGAGACTCTTTAGCCACAACGAATTTTACTGCTGAGGCAGAAACCATTCTGAGTACCACTGCTTCAGCATCTCAGGCATTCAATGTTGAAAAAGATTTTCCTTCGGCAACAAGTACTCTGACATCACAAGAATCAGTTGCAGAAACACATAATCCAATAAGTTCTCCACAGGCACCGACAGTCATGGCAAAAGAAAATACACTCCGAGAACAAGATTTGGAAACCACTACTCTGATACCAATAAATCCCCTTCCTCTTTCAGAATCAATCATTATAACATCTCAAGCAGTTATTTCTAAGGAGGAGGCTGTCAGGGAATCAATTAGAGAAGCAAGTATTTCGAGGCTACACACTTCTACTGTAAAGGAAGATATTCTTGTTAAAGCAATGCCTTGGACACCACACATTTCCAGTACAGAAATAACAGAAACTACACTGGATTTAACAGATCAGACTACTTTGAGAACACAGGCATCCTTTCCAGAATTACAATCTTTCTCTGAGAACACAACACTGGCTCCTCAAACAGCCATTGTAAATGAAGGAATTTTCCCTGTATCAGAAAAAGTATCCATTGCGGAAGTATATACTACTCCTGAAACATTACAGATAATAGAGGACAAGGAGAGCCCTAGCAATTCTTCAGAAAGAACAACTCTTGTACCACAAGCAGTAATTAATGAGCAAGTTACTATTCTAAATACTAAAGCTTTTACACCAGAGATACCTACCACAAAGGAAACACCCCCTCCACAGAAAGTTCTGGATACACTAAACAGTAGTGTTTGGAAACCGAACAAATATACTGAAAAGGACAGTTATCCACCAGATATTATTCGGGACTCAAATGACTTGGTTGAAGATACTGATATTGTGGAGCTAGGTGCTGATCAACATATCCCTATTCCTTCATCTCAGGCAACCATTTCCAAGAAAGATATTCAAATTACAGGTATTTCTGCTTTACAGTTACCCTTTTCAGAAACTGAAGATGAAGAATATAAGGGACCTTGTACGATGCTACAAACAGATTTGAAAGGAGACATTCTTACAGAAATAAATCCAGAAATAACCACTTTGACATCAACATCTCTTTCAGGTGTAAAGGTTATTCCAAAAGATCATGAAATGACACCTCAGACATACCTTTCAGATAGTGATATTCAAGAGAAAACTAAAACAGTTCCTGAAACTAGTGTGCTAGCCTTGAAGAGAGGTAGCATAATAGAAAGTAATCATGCTAAAACTATTCTGCCAACTCAAGTAGCTCTGGAAAAGAAAGTTGAGCTTCATGAACAACCTTCAGAAACAAAAACCTTTAAACCAGGTGCATTTAATGATGGTTATGAATCAGTTTCAGAAACAACTACCTTTTTATCAGGGGCGTTAAATGATGAAACAGGAACTATCCTTGGAACTGTAGGTATGACACCTCAGACCAATATTAAAATAAAAGATACTTTTCCACCAACTATAACAGAAACGAAGTTTCACCTATCACAGCCATCTCTTACAAAAGCTCACACTGTCTTAGAAGATGATATAGAACGACATCCTTCAACGGCAGATATTACAGACATCTCTAATTTGATATCAGAAACAAGCACTCAACCAGATCCATCGATAGAGGCTCACAGTGTTACTACAATTCCTCATAAAGATATTTACAAAGAATCTGCTCCCAAAGCAAATAATTTCATGCAAGAGAAATCTAGTGCAGAAACAGATTCTGTTCAAGAAACCATGCCATTGGCAACACCCCATGCATTTGGGCAACAAAAACATGCTTTTGCTGTGAATATTCCAGGAAAAACTTCATCACCAAAAATTTCTATTCAAGGGGAATGTACTGTTCTAGATCCTACAATAAATGCCGAACAAAAAGCAACACTAACAAAAGATACTCCTCAGGTAGCAAGTGCAATGGCATCATCTGCTTTAGATGTAGAACAAGAAAATGTCACAGGAACTACTTCTGTGATATCTGAGCCTGTCATTTTAAAAGCAGGCTCTGTCAGCAAATCAGTTACGTATACAAACAGTTCAGATCTGACATCAGTGACTCCAGCTAATTTAAACGGAGGCAATTTTACCCAGCAAAATCAAGAAGATAATGTTTTGAGATATGATACACTGGGATCCCAGGTAGCTAATTCAAAGAAAGACACTTCTTTTGATTTTATCAAAGCAACAAAACCAAATTATTCAGGTGCTGCTGCTTCTGAATCTCCTCATTCCATACCCCAGACATCCTTATCAGAGGAAGAGTCTCCTAGAAAAACTACACAGAAATTTGAAACCTCTTTTATAAATACCGATTCCATGCTAGAAACAACTAAATCACCACAGACATTTACCTGTAAGGCAAAAGAAGAGACTGCTCAAGAAACAATCGCATTGGGAGACATATTTTCAGTAAAAACTTCTCAAATATCCCCCTTAGTTGATACAAAGGAGCACAATATTGTGGAAGAATCATTAGCACCTTTAGTAACATCCACTGAAGAGGGAAATACAATTTCAGGAATTTCTTTGACACAACATACATCAAGTGGAGTGGCAGATACGATTCTCGAAACTACTATCATATTACCACAAACATCTAAGTCTGCAGTCCATGATGCTCTAGCCATTCCTGCTAAAACGTACAGTGCTGATACACTGCAGAAACCGGGTTCAAAGGCTGAAAGTTTAAAACATATTGCCTGGATAAGTAAGCCAGCAGTTGCAGAGACTAGTTCTCTTCCAACAAGAACTACCACAACAATGAAACAAGCTTTGGACGAAAACAGTGTTCGGATTCCTCGGACATCAATTGTAGAGACTGAAACTGTTCCCGAAATTACAAGGTTGGCTCCAGAGGCAATCACTGCAAAAAGAGAAATTCACCAAGAAAATTCGGTTTTAACAACTCAGACATCCACTACAGATATTGCTGTTCTTTCCCCTCAGCCTGTTAATATGAATACTGATACCTGCCCAGATATTTTTACTCAGACATCACAGCCATTGGTTGCTAAACAGTATGCGATTCCTAGAGCCTCAAAACAAGAGGCAACCTCTTCTGAGCTCACTTGTGATACCAGCTTCTCAGACAAAACTGCTGGAACATCAGAGAGTATGCCTGAAACTAGTAGTGACACAAAACAAATGCCTATTGAAAGGGAGCATGTTACTCCAGACTCTATTAGTACATCATCTCAAAAACTGTTAGTTCAAGAGGAAATCATTTCTTCGCAAACTTCTACTTTCATCATGCACCCATCCAGTGCAGAAGGGGATTCCGTTTCAAGAAATAGTTCTTTGACATCACAAACATCTGTAAACATATCCAATACTCATCCACATACAGCTACATGTGCTTCTGAACAATTACCACCCTGCCATGCAAGGGTTGATATTTTTCAAAAACCTAATGGGCATAAAGATTTATTGGAACAAACAAACTTAGCATCCTCAGAGAAATTTAACTGTGAAGCTAGTGAAGTTTTTGATGGAAACAGTGAACTAAAGACATCTAAAGGTGAGACTGGAAATTCAACAAAAAGTATTTTAAGCATTTCTTCAGATGCTTGTGAAGCTGTCCAAGAATACTCTCTGTTATCAACAGTGGAATCTCCAGAAAATTCTACCTTTTCAAATAATTCTACTTTCAAAACACAAATGTCCTCGCCTGAAGTCCAACATTTTCTTTCAGAAAATAGCAACACAGATATAATTAATTACTCAGATTATCCTGATCTAACACCAGAAATATCTGTACAGAAGGATATTCTTCCAGGTACTGCAATATCTCTGCAAAAATCATTTGCACAGTATTGTACCCTCTCAGAAGCTGCATCTTCAATACATGTTAAACAATCAGATGTTGAAACTCTTCCTCTGACTGGGGCATCAGTAGTGCCACAGAAATCTGGTACAGGAGTTGATAATCTCCCAGAAACTCCTTTGATACCAGATCACATTGAACCAGCACCAGCATCCCAAGCATCGACTGATTCAATAAGCCCTGCAATTAAAACTAAGACATTGTTTGCAGTGGTTGATACTCTACCAGAATTTAATTTAGCACCACAGAGTTTTTCAGTGGAAGGAAATACTTATTCTTTCAAATCACAGAAACGTATTGTTGATTTACGTAACCTTCCAGAAAATTTTCTTATAGCACAACAAAGCATTACTGAGAGCAATGATTCCTTTTCGTCAGCTTTTAAGTCATCAATTGATGAAAGTATTACCCAACCAGCATCAGCCATGACACCGACAACAGAAAAATTAAAGATGTTAGAAAGTCCCCATCTGGCAGCACAAGAAACTAACAATTTAGGAGAGGATAGATTTATTGAACCAAATACAGACCAACCAAGTAATACTGTTCTCGCATATGACATTTCATTAGCAGCATCCAAAATTGACGACAATCTTACTGAATCTATTCCTGTTTCTTCTCAAATATCTGAGACAGATGACATTACTCTATTACCCTCAAGTGTAGCCAAGTCAGATATGGAGGCTGTCTCATCTTTTTCAAATTTGTCGCAATTTCCATCTGAAGAAAGTGACCCTACATTAACCGGTATGCTTGTGGCACCGCATTCAGCCAAAATGGATACTAATTCTTTATTAGTAACGCCTCTATTAACATCCCATACATCCATACTTGAAGGTGATGAGATATCAATGACTTCTGATTCAAATGTAGGCGTACTCAATCTACCAACTGCAGTCCAGAAAGGTACCACTCTGTTAGTTAATCCCAATGCAACACAAGGCAAATCCAGAACTATGGACAGTTGTCCAGAATCTATGACTCTGCCTCCACCTACAGCCAAATATGATGATTTTGAAAAATCTACAGATTCAGTACAGGTGATTGCCAGAAGTGATACTGCTCACCAAGATGGTCTTACATTATGTGGAGGTATGCTTGATGCTTCTCTACATCTCACCCCAAATTCAACACCTCAGAAATGTATAGCAGCTGATTCACTTTTGGGACTACTTTAGCATCAGAAATTTCTGACTTGATAACAGAATCAAAGCTTAATGATGTTGCATCAGTTTCCAGTGTTCAAGGCAAACTGACTGAAATATTAGTCGAGATGCTTCCAAATTGTTAGAAGAGACTTTTGATGTAGATGATATTGTATCAATCCCTACTAATTTTGCAGAAGTTGTGACAAAAATTACCCCTTCATCAACACATATGACCAAACCCACATCTGATGTAAGTGCACCTCATGATATGGGATCCAAAACATCTTCTGGGACAAGTGATGTTATACCAGAAACTTCTGGCCAGATATCAGAGCCATCCAGAGAGGAGAATGTAATATCAGTGTCAATGTTGACACCGCATACACTTGAGCAATATGAAACTATGGAAGAGAAGTTTGATCTGGATGTAGAAACACCTGAAAGTGAAAACATTTTGTTGCCTCCTCTTTCAACTTCATATCTGGAGCAACTGGAGAAGATCAATGCACCAGCTACTGCTAATATGACACCAAAGTCATTTATAAGTGAAGATATTACTATGGCAATGCCTACTTACTCAGCCACTCCAATGGACAATGTTGCAACTTTTAATGTAATGTCTGAAGCACTTGAGACAGGTGATTCTCCAGGAGGTACTGTAATTGCATCAGTGCACATACCACAACCAAGAGCTACTGTCGTGGGATATAATATGCATTCAGAGAAATCTGTAAATGAAAACAGCTCACAAGGAGATACTGGTTCTACAGTTTATCAACCAGGTGATACTCCACCTAGAACTGCTATTTTAACAAGACATGAATCTGGAATGATTGAGACTACAGAAATGACAGGGTTTCCGGAGGTTACTGCTTTAAAAGCATCACCTACCTTGGCACCAACTACACAGAAGGGTGATATACCATTCTCAAGTACCATTTTAACTTCACACTTAGCTAAATCAGATATTGTTTTACCAGCAACTACAAATATTACACAAGACATGTCAAAACTAGGTAGTACTTTGCATGTGTCCACACCCATGTTAGGAAATGATCAGTCAGTACCCACTAATTTGTTATCTGAAGAAATCAGAGCAGATGAAGATGCTCCTAAAACTGTTTCTACAACATATAAACCTGAACACACAGATGTAAGAACAGCCTATAGTTTGATACAAGATCCTTCCAAAACACTTGATGCTGAACCAACAGTCGTTTTAAATTCACAACCATCTAGATTAGACAATAATATTGCCCCACATGATTTCACTTCCTCTACACAAATTATTCAAACTACTAATGATACATCAGACCCCACTTCCTTAGCACTGAATAGAATCCAACAAGAGGGGAATGTCGCATCACTTAATCCTGTGCAACATACTGTAGTTACTTTAAATGCTGCTTCACTGGACACTGATGATATAACACAGGGGTTATACGAGACACTTAAGATTGAACCAAATTCAGTATCTACAACCCCTCATGTATCTCCATCAGGCAGTAATTTCTTAACAGCTTTGTCAACATCCCTTGGTTCCAAAACATATGATACTGCAACAGAAAGCTACAATCTTGATAGGCATCCACAACTGACAAGTAAGACGACCAAGTCAGACAACACTCAATCAGAAAACATCAACTTAACAACAGAAACATCTTGTGCAGGCAATACACTATCACAATTTTCTTCAAAAACCTCACAATCATTAGAGGAAGTGGATGCTCCAACAGCAATTTCTAGGCTGCAAGAAGAGACATCAAAAGTAGCTTCTGATGCACTAGAAAAGATACCAAAATCTGATGACTGCTCTTCTGTAAAACTTCCTTCTGAATCAAAAACATTTGAAACAAATGATGATATTTCATCCTTAACCTCATCTATGGTACCACAGATATCAAAAACAAGTGAAGTTCAGTCTGTAAACACATCTTTAACACCACCACAGAGACCCACACATGAAAGTAATACTGTATCAGTAACTCAAAATCTGACATTATCATCTGAAACAGAAAGTAATACTACTTTGTCTACAATCACTTCAGCGAAACACACATCTGGAACTGACAATGCTTGTACAACAATAGCCTCCAATATGGATGCAGAATTACACATAGAGGATATAACCTTGACACAATCATTAGGAAGAAGCAATATTCTGTCTGCACCAACTAACAAACAAAAAGATAGAAGTCTAGGATTACCCGCAAATTCGCATAACACACCACAATCTGTAAACAAGCTGGAAGTTTTAACAGGTCTTGATGACCTGAAAGGAAAAACTCCTTTGCATAAAGTTGAAAGCAATTTCTCCACTGAGGAAGAGATTATTTCTTCAAGACAAGTTTCTGGAAAAGACACAAATATTATTCAGTCTGTTGTTAATATAGGCAAACAGTCAGATGCTATCAAATATAATATACCACAAGTACCATATTATTTGGATGAGTCTTCTCTTGATGGAGGAAACCATAAAGTACCTGGAGCACCAAAGGAAATTAATTCTAAGCCGAGTAAGGTCCCAGAATTTACTTCTCTGTCACCTCAAGCACCCATAAATGACACAAGTGCTGTACAAACAACTTCTGCATTACCAAAACAGACCTTAATACCACTTTCTCATGTTTCACAGTCTAGTGCTCCAGTAACCTTTAATTCCCTTTCCATAGGAGAAAGTAACAACACCATTATTCCTTCATCTTTTGGTAATTTATCTCCAAAATCCCACCCTGAAGACAATGTAACTATTTCAAAATTACCTAATGTAAATAATCGTGATATTCCCATTGTAGAATATGAAAATTTTAGCATTAGTTCTAATGTAGAGGAAACTGTTGAAAAAGTAATTACTCCTAATACAGAAAGCAGTTCTGGTAAAAATACAGTGACCACTACATCAAGTGACCTGCCATCACCACAAGCTTTGAATGTAGGAAGGGAATTTCATCAGGCATATAATACTTCACCAAAGGAAGTGAATATAGAAAAAAAATTTTTCTGAAGGAGCAGCTACTTCAGCGCCATTTCCAACAAACACTAACTCATCGTCAAAAATATTTCCAAAACAAGAAAGCATAGTAGGAGTAAATTCTCAGTACCAAAATATTCCTAAAACGCAACATGGGGAGGGATTAGAGTCTAACCCTGTGCAAGCTAATCTTCCTGTAGATGCTATTTCTCAGAACCCTTCTTCAGCTTCTCAGATGTCTACAACTGGCGCTATGTTTTTGCACATAGATGAACCAGTACTAACCCAAGCTAATATGCATGAACCTGACATTAATCAGACAGCATCTACTCTGACACTTGAAGACCGTAATTATGAAGGTAATAATATGCAGCTTAATCCTAGTGTGATGCTTCAGAATTGTACTGCAGAGAACATAGGTGATGCCTCTGTACCAGCAATGACTACAAGCTCTGATTCATTATATACTGTAAATGCAACATTTTCAGAAAAGAACTCTTCATTACTTGAAATACCAACTACTCAAGCATATATATCTTTTTCACCACAGAATTCTTCATCTGGTGCAGTCTACCATCCAACTTGTGAATCTACAAGCAACACTTCTGAAGATGTTGATATGCCACCAGCGATCTTCCAAGATGGTAGAAGTGTTACTAAAAATGTTTTTTCTTCAACAGCATCCTCTCAGGAATCTGGAGAAAACCTCATGGCTCAGGACTCATTAGCTAGACACTCTTCCTCTGAAGTAACTGTAAATTTTTCCTCTCAGAATTTCTCTTCAGTAGGAAATACTAATAGCTTAAGGACTCCAGTAGCTCCATCCCAGGACTCACCTCCTGGAACTACTACTTCTAAAGAACTTCCTGTTATATCATCTCAGACCCCTACAGTAGAAGCTTCCTCTCTAGAATCAGATATGAATTTATATCACAAGCGTATGCAACAAGGAGTGCATAATCCTCAAGAACCTTTGACCAAATCTAATATTTCAAAAATCTCGGTTAGAGGCAGCATGCTCCATGCATCTTTAAAAAGTGCTGTTGATACTTCTTTTGGAGAAAATATACTCCCTGCATCTTCAGAAACTTCTCATATTTCTTTACCTGATGCATCTCTTCATGAGGAATCTGTTCTTTCTCCTCCCACATCATTGGGTACGTCAAAGACCTCTCTAGGGGGTTTATCAGTATTGCCTCATATCTTGTCAAAGGACAACTGTGCTACTCTGACAACTGTGGACAACTCTAATCTATCTCAAGTTCCTTCTAATCATTTGCCTCAAACATTATCTTCAAAAACTGATGTTCAAATGGCTTCACTTTCTTCTGATAAAACTGTAGATGTATCTTCCACTTCTGAAGTACATACTGTCTCTTCACCCCAGGTATTTTCAAGTGATATTAGTCATTCTAAAGCATTTCCTTCCTCGTCAAACCAGACCAAAAATGGTGAAAATGTGTCTCAAAAATATCAAAATGATGACAATACTTCCAAATTAAGTCAAAATTCTTTATCTAATTTGTCAGATGAAGCTCAAGCTTCTGAAAAAAACATTTTTGGATCAGATATTGCTCAGACAGGTGCTATTGGATATAAAGAAGTTAACACCATTTTATCTCCCAAATTTCAGAATCTTCATCTGAATATGCTTCTCAATTATCATCAACCCCAACACCTCAAGTAATGCAGAATAAAGTTGAAATTTCTCAAGAAGCTTCAGCTAATCTATCTCAAATTTCACCAGAACAGATTCATCTGAAAAGTGAAATTAATGATTCTCACACAGGTATGGGATCTGTTCATAAAAGTATTCCCATGTCTGAAATTCCCATTTACCACAGTGGAAGTACTACTCAGACCTCAATTTTGCCAACAACTTTTCAATCTGGCGGGTTCTCTGAGCATCATTTACCTCGAGAGATTCCAACTGCAACAATGCTCTCTTCCCAAGACAGATCATTTCAGCCAGCTTCAGCAATTGATACCAGTTCTTCGCAGAAAGACTCAGGATTATACTCGAACATTACATCTTCCTCAAAAAATCATAAAGTTGAAAATGTGAAGGCAGCTAAACAAATTTTATCAACACCAATCCTGTCTCATTCAACGAATGTTCATCTAAAAGATAATGAGCATGAAGCACCAAACCAATTAACCTCTACAGATAAAAAGGCAATGCCTGTTTCTGAAAATACTCCAAATGATCCACATGCCTCAGGTATTATGAGTAAATCTAATCATATGATTCCAGAAGATACAAATATTAAACCATTGTCGACTGATGGTAACAAACAGCAACAGCCACAGCAGCAACAAAATGTAACAGGTGAGGTACAACAAAATTATGCTTCTCGAGACTTAAATCACACTTTACAAAATGTATCAGGAACAGACAGGCTTCCATATACAGATATTAGTGGTATGTCTGCAGTGCAAAAAGGTATGGAGGTTCATTTGAAGACCAAGACTGATAATAAAAAATTAATAAAGAATTGTGAAGATAAGCAAAGATTAGTTATGAGAGAGACATATGTGCATGGGGCAGAAGCAGAATTCATTATGTCTGAAAATACAACTTCAATAAACCAAACTCAAGTGAACAGGCATAAAGTTTTTACATCTGATACAGAAGATACAAAGGCTAGGATACAAAAATACAATTTACCTAAAATTGAAGTAGAACAAGACAAAACCAGTCTTCCCTCACAAGCAACGGCAGTTTCTGCAGAAGATTTGCCTGTTTCTGTCGATAAAGATCGCTTTACTAAGGCCCTTTCACCTAATAGCCACACAAGTCAAAATGCAAGTGAATTACAAATGAGATCCACTGTGATAACTGATGAGATACCTAGGTCTCAAGTCAACGGGTCCTATAAAGAATCATTTGAATCTATGTCTGGAAAGGAAAGCTCAAGGTCACTTAGCCCTATCTTACCCTCTGGTTCACCTTTTCATCAACAAAGCAATAGGGAATCCAGTACTGAGTCAGGTTATAAACGAATTGTTCGGCAAATTAGTAGTTTTGATGAACAGGACCCTAAAGAAGTATTCACAAGAAAGTCTGCAATGCACTTAGAGGTTTCAGATCATCAGACCCAGGCTCACGAGGAAGGAAAATTGACAAGATCATTAGTGGTCCCCCAAGAACAGGATGAAAAGAAACAAACACCTAGTACATTCAATTCAATGGCCTTGGCTTTGGATGTAACTGCTCAAACCTGCAATGAAAAAATTAAGAAACATGATTTCTCAAGTATAAGTACAAAAGAATCTCCCAGATCTGGAAATGATAATCAACATCTTCAACAACAAAGCTGCAGTTCAACAGTAAGGAAATTTGACAATGTTCCAAAAATGGAACCCACCCAAGAGGGAAACCAGATTCCTGCTAAATTGTCAAATAAAGAACTTAATATGAAATTATTTCAGGGTTCGGATTTGCAATCTCTTGATCACACTGAAGATAAAATTCTTATGAAACATTCCCAAATTTCTGATAGCTCATTACCAGGCCTTGCAAAGACTGCCACTTCTTCCGGGGATGAAAATGTCGGTTTGCTGTTAGAAAGCTCAGCTAATTTAGAAATGTCAGGTGCTGAGAATGAATGGAAAAATAACTCACAACAAGGCATGAAAAGTGGTGATGAAAATCTTGATTTGGTTCATGAAGCTAAGGATTCCAAGATGAACTATAGCAGAGGTTTTGGCTCAACATCTTTACTAAGCGATGTCCAAGATAAGAATAAAACACCATTGAATCATAGAAGTGAGGAATCTCCTGTAGAGGTAATAGTATCAGACTACTCAGAACCATGTGCTGTAGGACATGAGAATGACTCCAAACAAGAGAGTGATAATAGATCTGGAAAAGGACTATCTCCCAAAGGAAGAGAACAAAAACACACAGAAAAACTGACATCATCCACATGGCAAGGAACCTTTATCATGGAACATGAGCAGAGTGAAGATGACTGGGGAGCTTCTAATGAAAGTATTACATTTATTTTTATGACACCAGGGGAAGAGGATGAAAACCCACCTGATGGGGCTGCAATTCAGACAAGCCATGGCACTACGAGGTGTTCAAACTACAGAAGTTCATCTGATCTTTCACACATTGGGTTAAATACAGGCATGTCAAATGAAACGCAATATATTCACCCATATGATTTATACAAAACAAATTGCAGACGCCTTATTAGAACCACATCATTAGATTCAATCAGTTGTGCATTACAAAAACTCTGTCAGACTAAAGTAAAGGCAGAGATGCAACGCACATGTAGTTTAGAGGATATGACACAGGAGATGGCAGCCATTTTGGAAAGAGGCAGAATGTTTTCTGTCGAATCAGGCATAGAGATTTCATCAGATACTGAAGCTACATTGTTAAGTGACCAAGAATTAAAATCTAAGAACAATGAAATTAAAAAATCTGCTGGTTTTCATGACAATAAAGACAATAGTGATCACTTAACTACATCTTCGGATCACACCAATCAAAGACTTGGCAGTCAGAGTTCCTGTGAAGATGATGTATTTACAAAATCACCATCACCAATCCTAACCTATGGTCAGGTATCAATGGGTGACTGGAAGAACATGATACTTGGCCGTTCAGTGTCACCATCATCTATGCGAAGGATGGCAGGAGAGACCAGCAAATCATCCCCCCAGTTACATCAACGGTCATCTGAAAGTCTTAACAAAAAATCAGTTTCATGGACTGATCTCCAAGGTTGTGGAGCTCTAGAAATTGAAGTGACAGAGCTTAATGAGGTAAAGGAGATGAGTATCAAGCCAGTTTTTCATGTCAAGTCCATTATGAAGAAACCTAGTTTAGCTCCAATAGCTCCTACACCTCCACCAGGAACTCCGCCCACATCAACACCAGATTATCCCCCTCCTAATGTTTTAAGGCAATTACATCCTAAATCTTTCCCTGTAGATGTGAGTGATGATGACATGCCACTACCTAGGTCTAATCTGAAGGAAATGTTTTCCCTTCAGTTACCACCACACATAAGAGATCGAGCTTTCCGCACTTCAAGTCCTATCAGTGAAAATGAACATAGTCCTTGTGTACCGGGTTCACCTTCCAGTAAAATCACATTCACAAACGATCCACAACTTCTAAAGCTAGCTGGAGCTTCTAATTTCACAGATGTGAAGTCTGTAGAATATGCATCCAAAACTCCAACTTCACCTGGCATTGCTGACTCACAAAGTTTTCCTTTTGACACTACACAGGCAGCTTACAGTACATCTGATGCAAGAAAGTTACAGAGTACAAGTTTGTCATCTCAGGAGCCCATTTATAACTACAGATCATATGGTACATCAAAACCAGCAAAATATGAACACAAAAATATGGGCAGACTCTCATCCTCCTCTTCAGCTTATAGTAATACTGAATCCTGCACATTAACAACAGCCTCTCAGGGAAATATTTCCTCAGGAGCATCATCTCAGGGTAGTTCTCCTGTATTTGATAATGAGCCCAATGAAATATCAAATTTTGGTAACCTTCAAAGACACTCCAGTCCAGCAGAAACAGGCAATTTATATAACCAAAGCCCACAAATACCACCCTTAACCCAATGTGATGCTTCCTTCCAAGTTTCATCACCAATTGATACAGTATCAGCTCCTACTACACCAGGAGAGAATATCACTTCATCTTTAATACCATCCAGTAATGACTACTTGCCACGTTATAAAAGTGAGGGTGACCTTACAAGAACCAGTGGAGAAGGGTTGTCAAATACATGGGTGACTCTTTCAAAGGTCATGCAAGAAGCTGGTACAATTCTAAAGACATTGTCTGAGACTTCTTTAGTTCTTCACCATCAAATAGCAGGTCCAGATCAAAGAGGCTCATTGCCTCCTGTTATGGAAGAAAGTTCTACTTTCTTTGATAATAAAAGAGTCTCTTCAGTTGCTGTACAAACAGAGAAGACTCATAGGACTAGAACAAATATACGTTCAACTATTGCTCAGACAAGTTTTGAGTCGTCAAGTGATACTGAAAATGCCGATGGTTCCACTAGACTATCTTCTTTTCAGTCTAGACTGCTGACTCATAAAGCCTCTTACCGAAAGCATGGATCTGACATAAGCAGTAGTGAAAGCAGAGGCATGTCTGTGTTAAAAGAACTGAACAGACTACGCCGTGAACGGGAACGAATGAACAATGTTATGAGTCAGTATGACTCTTCTACATTTAATATGTCTTTCAGTAAGAACAGACCAGCTCATAAAAGTTCTTCATCAGACTTAGATTCCCCAATATCAAGCTTAATGACAAGCTTTCAAAATATAACAACCCAAACACCTTACCATGAAAGAGAAATTGGCAGTGAGAGACATAGCTACCATCAACTGAGTGCTACCAGCCAGCATTACTTAGCTATGTATCATCGTCGTTTGCAGGAATCTTGTCACCAGTTGGAGGAAAGACTTAGACTAAGTGCTAAGAAACGCAAGTTACGCTCTCGTTTGCTGTCCAATAGCCACAGCCATTTTCACACAGATCCTGCCAAAATGGCTCTTCATGCATCACTTGACTTTGCCAAGAGTCCTTTCTGTGGAAGGCCAGATAGCACTAGCAGTACTCCATACATGTCTACATCATCTTTACCAAGTATTGGCCCACCACAAAGCCCAGTTCACACAAGGAGAGATGCATTGCCATGCTGTTGTATTTCCCCAACACACCAATCTCATCATAACCATCTTTGTTCACCTAGTGGAACCTGCTCAGCTCATACACACTGGGCATCATGTCATGCACCTCCAACTTCTGACCAGAGTTATACACCTCAATGTTTGAACGCTCGTATTCGAACATCCTCTCAACAATGTAGAGATCAACTTTTACACCTGAGAAAACAGCTAGTAAGCACATCTGGTCTGGCAAGCTCTTCCAGTTCCTTAGGAGACACAAGTCCTCCTGGAAGAGGGAACAGCCACAGTTTAAGAGGAATGAGGAATATATTCGACACACCTTACCAAAGAGACCAAGCTGCATCTCTTTCGTCCCTTCCATTGACCAGTAATCACCGAGGATGGAGGCATAATATTACTGGGTCAACAGCTTCTGTAGCAAGTGAAGGGGAAGCAGATAGGCTGAGATGGGCTCGCCATCGACTTGATTCAGACTCAGATTCAGGTGCTGGCTGGTCATCCAGTGGTACAAGTCTACGTCATACATGCTACTGATAATGTTCTAACCTCCACTTCAACTTTTTTAAAATATGATTAATTGTTTTGAATTCACTGATTTACAAACTTCTTTTACCCTTTCCTTTACAGTTTTAAACATGCTACTTATGCCACATCATGGGTCATTTTGGAACTAGAATGAAGTAAATTTGTTTATAAGTACTGAAACGAGATAATATATAACAGAAAAAAAGGAATTAAAAAATAGTGAAAGGTGACAATGAACATCAAGAAACACAAATGCAAATAAGGTAGTTTAAGTTTATCTTTCTGTGATGTTTCTCATTACTGGCTTGTAAACAAATAAATCATATCTATCTAGTACCAAGAGTGTGCACACTGAGTGGCATTCATAATCAAGCTTCCTATTGTGCTGTCTTCTCTACACACAAGATACTCTGCTTCGGTGATGAGACCCTCTTTTGCTGGAGGTTTTTGTCAGCTCATTTCCTAATTATCAACTTAGTCGTCAATTGTGATATCATCTTCATCATAATTATTGTCATTATATCATCATCATATTCAGTATTATCAATAACATCAATAGTAATTTTTCTGCCTACTCACTCTCCATCAAGCGTTTTCTCATTCATTTCAACACCTTTTATTCCTATGACATTCGTCACTCTTTAGCATCGACTTCCACCCGTCAGATCTTGCCTTTCTGATTCACTGACATATACTGGAATCAGCTGTTCTCAATGTACAAGTTAAGAAGCCAAACAAGAAGTGCCACAACGATTGATCTAGTCCTTTAAGTTTCGTCGAAACCTTTTGACTGTAAATATGCTTTATGTGAGTAAAAAGTAACATATGACTGGCAATATTTTGTCTAGGACCAATGATATTTTATTGTGTAAATAACCTTGTAAGTAAAAGGAATCCTTATTTTCTACAAACTACCGATATAATCACGTGCCTAATAATGTCTTCCAATGCAACCCTGATATAATATACTTTCAGATAGTTTAGAGGTGCTAGAAATCCCGTCCCGTCTCGTAATTACCCTCACTATATGAAAAAAAATCTTATATCTCTAAAGTAAACATGTCTTGTTATAGAAGTATGTTTAATGATAATTATATTTATTACCCTGATTTTGATTTAAAAGTATGATCCTTTTAATAAACAGTAATGAAAAACGTTTCTCATTTATCCTTTGTTTCATCAACTGTCTGTAACATTTTCACGCAAGAGACAACAGCAAAGAAAGAGAGCACCAGAAAGCTGTTTATTTTGCCTTAACAATAAGAATCAATGATGGAAATGCTTGCAAGGCTATAAAAACTATTCTTATTTAATTGAAGATACTTTTTTGTTTTTTGCATACAACAGGCTATACACACACACACACACACACACACACACACACACACACACACACACACACACATATATATATATATATATATATATATATATATATACTATATATATATGTAAATATATATATATATCTATATATATATATATATCTATACCGCACACACACACACACATATATATATATATATCATAAAAACAAAACGCCACCAAACCCCTTATATTTCGACAAACAACACTTCAGGCCTGGAAAATGGTTAATGTGGAGAAAAAGGCTGTGAAACTATTCTTTTTATACATAATATACTACATGTACTGCATACGCACTATTTCATATCTTAAGAGTCTAAGATTGATTTTCCTCACTAACCAGTGATCGGGACTGAAATAGTTGCTTCTTCATGAACTGTGAATGTATCTTGTAAAACCTCCATAAATTAACCTCCTCCAGACCAAACGTTCAGGTAGGTATACATTATTCAGGTTTTTTAAAATTAATGACACTGAACAGAGTGTAAACCATCTATAATGCGAGTTTTCCACAAAACCTATTTCTATACTTCATGTAGGCGTCCGTTAATGTAAAGAGAATTCGATCTGTAAATTCTAAAGAAATTAAATGAAGGGTACCTACCGTCCAGCCATAGACGCAAACTTTACGTGCGAAGCAGATCTGAATGGTGAGTACATCTTATAAACTCTTCTCACTGTATGGTATACACGAGCTATGACAGCAACAATAATCGATACAGGATTCTTCCTGGAAAATGTAGCATAATAATCTTGGGTGTGTCTGTAGGAATGCCGAGTGCAAAATTGACACTTCATAAATCAGGTAAGCCATAATAGCACAAGGTCTATAATAATCCCTTCTTGAATATTTCTGAATGAAAGGCGAACCTGATGTTTAAATATTCAGATAGCTCCGGTGTATTGCACACAAATCCTGGAAAAGACCGGAGAGTTCATCTTACTGACTACGGGAATGTAATACCTGACTACAAACTAAAGCTCAAATATATTGGATGAATGGCAAATGTGATCCATACACTGTTGAAACTATGAAAGGAATTTTCATAGAAAAGCTAATTTATCTGACGCTGGTATCTGACGCTGGAGTTTATACATGAATGTAGAGTACAACGAATAAGTATTTAAAGGTGAGTCAAGTATTGTAAATCAAAGCTCTAGCATACTCGTGTACGTACTTGGGTATTTAATCGAAAATGGATAATGTCATGTATAAAATCTCCTAGGTTTTTCTAGCCTGTTTCCAAAGGGAAGGTGACAGGAGCCTTCAAAGTCTTGAATGACTGATACAGAACAGACATTCCTCCGCTTTTGTCAAACCCTCTCACTTTCCTCAATGCCTTGTATGATGGTTGTTAAGGAAGAATGTTGCTGTTCCATACCTACGCTTTTGCAGATTAATTAAGAGATTTTTTTTTAATCTAGTGGGCGAAAGTTTTGGCTTTGAAAGTGAGTAATACATATATTACAAGTAGGAGTTGGTAACCAGGCTAGGAAGCCACAGTTTGTATATATTTTAACTTAATTCCCTCTCTTAACAAATGAAGCACACCGACGAGATATCTATCGTTCCTTTGGAGAAAGAAATAGTTTTTAATTAAAACAAAGCGAAGAAAATGTTTTGGGATATATTACTTAAAAGCAGCAAAATTCACGAGTTATTTGAAAAGCGTCGCATATCGTCGGCCACAGGGCATATGATATTCGTCTTCTTTTTTGAAAAGGTGAGAGTGGCGAACTCTCTCGAATATGGAATGTTGCCATACTGTCCAGGGGATGGACGTGTGCTTGGCGGCTATGATCGGGGAGAAATTGCCTCTTGGAATTGCGAACGAAAACACGCCCGGGGACTTATATTGAAGTTTATTTTAAAACCAGCGGCGACTATCATGAAGAGGCAGAAGTGGACTGGAAGAAGAAGAAGAAAGAAGCAGAGAAGAAGAAGAAGAGAGAGAGAGAGAGAGAGAGATAAAAGGGGGAGAGAGAAAGAATCTTCATATACTCTCTAAAACTTAGCAGTGTCAAAGTTAATTATCAGATCTAAGCTTCCCAAAAAGATGAACTATTTTCATATGATCCCCAGTCAGTTGCACTGTAATACTAAATTGATTCAGTAATCTAAAAATCAATAACAGGTCAATACAGGCGTTCCTACATTTATATTGACCAAATTGTTTCAGTTAAATTTCATACGATAAATTCAGGGTATGCAACGAAATTGGGAAAGAGCGGGAAAATACAGATTAAATATGAATGATACAAAATGCAGATTAAACACATTCAAGGAACAGATCTAGACTTCGCTTCTGTATTTGGCTCGGAAATCTTCCATTGATCCAGTGTCATCAACAAGCACTTGCTATCCCACTAAAAAACAGCTCACACGCAAAAGCACTGCAGGAGATCATTTTAACTGCAAAGTAGATGGAAAAGACAGTCTGACCCCAGAGCAATAACAGTTCTGGCGATCTTGAATGTACTAGTTAACTTGGCTCACGTGACAGATGGCCTGTTTCCAGAAGAGGCACTACAGCACCCTTGCGTACGCCTCAAAACCTAGTTGTCACTCGCCTCAGTTTCGAGGGATCGGAACAAACTCCCTTTAAATTCTTTAGGGCAGTAAAATATATATATATATATATATATATAATATATATATATATATATATATATATATGTATGTATATATATATATATATATAGTATATATATATTATATATATATATGTATTATTATATATATATATGTATATATATATATATATATATATATTACTATATATATATATATATATATATATATATATAGGTATATATGTATATATATATATATATATGTTATATATTATATACATATATATATATCTATATATATATATATATATATATATATATATATATATATATAGTTTATATTTATGGATTGCACCCAAACATGAAAATGAATTTCAACTTTCGAGTACTTCATAACTTTTCCTCGGAATGAATATCTGATGTCAATTTGGACTATTCTTAAATGACATTTCTGTTGGTTTTACATTTTGTCTGTTTATCACATCAGTCTGCTTCTCGTTTATGTATTGCGGTGCTCCAGCGCAATTTGTGCTAAAAAACAAGAACAGGGTACATATACATATATGCATGCATTTGTCTATGTACACACACACACATACTAGCACGCGGCATAAATATAGCTCAGACCACAAGAGAAATAATAGAAGAATGTATCAAATATCAAGCGTTCCCATGTTATTTCAACACATTTTCAAAGTACAGTTGTGCCTCTAACATGTGTTGATATTTCTTTTAATTTTCCTGTTGTCTCAGCTGTATGTGTATGTTTGTATGTATATAGGTATATATGTGTGTATATATATATAGATATATAATATATAATAATATAATATATATATCATTATATATAAATTATATAACTATAGATCTATATATACATATATCATATATATATGTATATATATATATATATACATTTATATATATATTATATATATATATATAGAAGAATTTTCTCTTTATACCAGATACATATTTTGCAATTATAATAACCGAAATTACCTCTCAACTTCACGATTTCTTTACACGTTTTAGATACGCCTGTCACTACAAAGCCAAAGATTGAAAAGTGTGAAATAAAAAAAATATGAAGTCAGACCACACACACACACACACACACATCATATATATATCTATAATATATATATATATATATAAATATATATATATAATATATATTATATATATATATATATATATATATATCGCATATACTTTTTACCAAATAGGAATAAATCTGTAACAATTATGGGGACCTCAGCCTCTAAATTTCTTCAAACTTTTTATTGACGCTCATCAATATGCGACTTGAAACCAAATGAAGAAAAATCCAGTCATCTGTGGTGGTATTCAAACCAATGCACACTAAACCGAGTTGAAGTTACCACTGACCACTCGACCACAAAGAAGGATACATGACTAATGAACTTCGTACCTACATCCCTCGAAATCAGATACATTTTGTTAAAGCTCGAATAATCCCATTCTCTCCATCCAGGTGAGATCCATGTTTACACGTATCACAACTCGCGAATTTCCAATCTTTTCTCGGGAATCCTGTACTAGTTTGATAGCGTTGGCATTATCAGTTTTATTGCACATTGTACATTTTTCTGCTTCAAATATTTTCCTGACAATACTAAATACTAATGGCACTCTTTTAATGTATGCGTGTACGTGAGAGAGGAGAGCTGGTATCACACGATATTCTACAATAGACAGAAAGTAATAGTAAAGTAAAAGAAAATACAAAACGGCAAAAACAAGAAGAAAAAAAAAGAGAAAAGGGAATCCCTGAGTGCCATAGCACCTCTTAATGATCTCGACAGGAGGTGAGATGGAAGATCTTTCTTAATCAATCTCCAACAGCTGCGGAACAGGTTGGATAAATGACCCCATATATCATAACAGCGTGTTTCACAGCCCTCCTACCTACTATATATATAATTCTGTGATTTTTGTCCTCCGTCGCTATTTCAAGAGAACAAAAGACACAAGGAAAAAGTACCTGGTTGTAGAAGTGACTAATTCTGTGTGACTTTTCCTCTTTAAAGTGAATTTAAATCTTATGAACGTAGAAGAAAACTTCTTACATTTAGTAAACCTTTCTTAGAAAGACTACCAAGAGGGGAAAAAAAAGTAGGATGCAGATCTCCTGCACGTGTTCTTATCTTCGTTGGTAAAATTTGCACCAAATATTTTCCACGACATAGTATATTTGTCTCCGAAATATTTATAAACTGAATCAGTCATTTTTTTAGAGGCTAGTGATATAGTACTTGTATGTACATAACATGGTTCATTTAAAGCATAAGAATTAGTTACCATTTTATACTAACTTACTATTTTGTTATCAAGGGACAACCCGACGATGGATTTCTCCCATTAGGAGCTGACAAACCAAAATTTTAAAAAGGTTGTTAACGAATTTCTGGGCGCACGCGAAATGGAAAGGTTTTTAGCGATTAGGTCTGAAAGGCAACTGATGAAAAACTGTGACATTATAATCTCGAAATGCTTACAGTGGTAAATCTGAATAAGTTTCTTGATCACCAGTTTGTATAACAGTAGTTAAAGCCAAAGGGTTCACAGGACAAATTCCGAGTTTCAGAATGTTCTGGTGTCTGTTTAAGGACAAAATATTTGGTGCCTCTACTCATATAAGTAAAAACAAACTAAACGTTATATTTGAGAAGTGGTTTGTAATATGAGAATCAAGAACGATTCCGATAATTTTTTAAGATCTTATCACCAAACTTTGGACCAAGATGTCAGTAGGTGACTGATTTATTCCCAAGAGCTAGATTCACAAACTAACCCAAACTAGTGACAGAGTGACAGAAACACTGAGTTATCTAAGGTCTCTTGCTTGTAGTTCATCGCAGGAACTAACACTCGCAGCTGCGATTGTATGCTAAGAAAAATGGTACTTGTTATTCGTTCCAAAGTTTGGCAGCAAGATGATAAAAGATGCTAGAATATTTGCTCGTGATAACAACTTAAGCAATGAAGATAACAAGTTGGATTAGGTATCACTGTCATGATACTGTACATCAGTTTGTTATGCCTAGTCCACTGAAACAATCAGGTTTTCTGTTTAGCTCTGGCGTGATATAAAGAGATTGAGGTGAGTACATGACCACTTAATAGAAGTGATTCTCTCTTTGATTTCAATGGTACAAAAAAAGTTACGTAGGAAATAAAACGTAAACAAAACAAATGTAGAATCAGAGTGCAATAAAAGAAAAACTCTCCAAACAGTGATAGGTATTATCAGTGTAAGTCCGAAAAACATGAAAATAGAATTGAACTTCCAAACGTAAAACCTAATAATCGGAGAGTAGATTTAGGAAAATGTATTATATAATATTTTCACGGTACTAAACAATGATTACACCCAAAACCTGAAAGACAGAGGGATGTGTTCTAAAAAAAAAATAAATAAATAAATAAAAAATAAAATGGTAGAAACTGTAACTGAGCAGTTAATGAAAGTCTATAGACTTCGACCATATACGTATGTCTTTGTCAAAGTGTCAACAATGTTCCTCATTCGGCAAAAGCTCCTTTTCCCTACATAGAATAGAAGAAATTCTGTTTGCCCCCATTTCCTTATTTCATGAATCGTTTCCTCCCTCACAAACGACCTCCTTTTCCCTTGACTCTTCATTTCGTCTTTCCTTCAACCTTAACATTGCTGAGAAAATGAAGTTGCGCATATCACCGCTTTCTTCATAAAAATGACTAAAAGGTCATAAGAGATCTCTTTTGCCGTAGGTTACTTGTATGCAAATAAAGGGGAAAATATGAGAAAGGGGTTCTGGGAATAGCAGAATATAAAATGATGAAATAGAAAATGCAGAGAAGTGGAGCTGAATTTGCAGAAAAAAGGAAGAAAAAAGACGAGGGCAATGACATCATAAAAACTGCCCTCGAATTTTAGTGCAGCTGATTTGGAGAGGATAAAACACCCGTATTGCTTAAACATCACCAGCTGACTCCTTTCCTTTGAAATTCTTTTCCCTTTACAATTTCATCTCCCAAATAAATTGGGGACATAAAAAGAGAGAATGAAGAAGAAATGGAAAGATTGCAAGCATAAACCCAAGAGTTCGAAGAATTCCATATCGTCTAACACAGTCTATAAAGTTCAAGTCACACAGCCTGAGCTCACCTACGTACGAGTATAAACGACTTACACGGGAATCATAGGATACTGAAGGAATATCTCCTCTTTATATAGTTGATTCTAAATCTTTGACAACTGTATTGAATTAAATATTTTAGAAAAAAAGGAAAAGACTCCGAAAATTTGTTTAAAGCCCTTTAAAGCCTGTATATCCAGTCATGCCATTTGCCTCCAAAGCTGTAATCTTAACGTCTTGACATTCATTTTCTCAGCTTTGGTCACATTATATCAAAATATTCTTAATTCTTCTACTACGACCTCAGTTATAAAAAAGGGAAACTAATTTTCTTGTGAAAGACCTGAACACACGTAAACATTGGTTCTAGTATGAAATAAATACCACTTCATTCCTAAGACAAGCTTTTTCTCGTTAAAACTTTATTTCTGAGGCGACAAATGCACATTTTCACAAATCAAATTTCTAGCAGAAAGCAGGTAGATGATCTGTGTTCACCACCAGAGAACCAGAATAATCTGTTGCAAATCTATGAACTTAAATCTGAACCCTAAGACAAGAAAAAAAAAATCCTTTTTGAGTCGATTGACCTAAAGGATGATGCACTAAATTTCTCCAGTGATTTCAAAGGATGATAAAGACTATTTTGATTATTGCGCAAGGTTTTAATCTGGGGCAAAAGAAGTGTGAGTGTCCATCATTATAAATTTGCCTGTGATTACAATGCTTATCATGGTATTGTTCCAACTATATATTTTGGGCTCTGTTTATTTCATCATTACACACGTGAAGCAACAAGAGGCTTCAGGAACAAACTGGGGTGTAGTAATGTTGTAAATAAATTCATGTTTCCATCGGAGATACTTAATATATCCTCTAGCCTTCCGAGTTTTCTTATCTGATAAGGTAATTCGTATGGAAGTTCACTGTAGTCTACAAACACTTTCGACAACCGATGTTTGAACATTTCTGTCAAGAGTTCTCCTGCTCATGTTGGTCTCAATCTTTTAGCTTTCCCTGGCAGGCAAATTAGAGCTTTTGATTCGTAAAGTCCTGTTTGCAGATGCGGAAGAAATTACATCATCTGATTTTACATTTTTGCAAAACCCTCAGCTAAAACCAAAACACAACCTATAAAAAAATGTTTCAATGCTGACTTAGTGGTCAATGTTAGTAATCTAAAGTTAATGTCTTGTTAAGTCGTGTCTCAATATTTTACCTCTCGCAGTTGACTATTTCCATCTGAAGTAAGAAGAAGAATCTCCTCCACCTCTGCATAAAGTGATCCTGATGGGAAGAGTGCCGGATAGTGGAAATTTTAAAACATTCTTCAAAGCCCTTTTCTTGATGGCATTAGAAAACTTTGGTCAATATTGGTATGTACCATTGAATAAATATATTGAATAATTTACTAAAACTTTAGGTCAAATCTAAATTACTTTTTAAATATTTCATTTCCACGAATTTTAATTTTACTCTGGTGTCCCAATGTTCTTTTGTGTGTGTGTGTGTGTGTGTGTGTGTTTAGGATGTAGCCTTTATTATGGTCAAATTATCTCCAGTGGTGGTTACATGTGCCAGGGGGTCGTCAGTGAATCCAGGGGTAGAGAGGTTGATTAGGGCGTTACCCATCAAGAGGAATAAAAAGGAAAAATGATATGATTACCTGAAAACCTTGAACGAACTCCTTGTCCCTTTCATGGGGTTCATTTCTCTGGCTAGGACACCAGTTTCAACCGATTCCCATATATCCATTCACTGCCCTACCCAAAAGGGATGGCATCGATATAATTAGAGATGCTAAACTGTAAACTAACTCACTTGTTAGGGCAGAGCATATTACAAGAATACAAAGATCTCCAAACTAGCAAGAATACCGCGAGTCCTGTTTAAAGAAATAGTCCATCCCTGAAACCTATAGGCTTAAATCTCAGGACATCAATATGACTGGCACGTTGATACCTAAGGTCCAGCCTTTATTGGGTGATTGTAAGACCACCACAGCTCCCACTATTGGCTTCGGAAATGAACTCCAATCCCAGCAACAGTATCCCATCTCGATAATTACTACAATGAAAAGACGGAGCTCGAGTGACTGGACCAAGACAGATCTAAATGTGAAGGGCGGCGGCACAGTTGCCCTTTGAAATAGTTACAGAAGTTGGGCAGCAAAGTGGGGAGAAATTTGATTAGACATGAAAGAGGTTCAGTAATAATGAGAGAGAGAAAAGAGAGATATTTAATTCGCACCTGGAGAAAAAGAGACTCCTATAGCACGAGAGGCCTCAAGTCCTTCACACGGCTTCAGCATGAAATATAAATATTCTAATGTGAAGCCATGTGACTCCATCAAGGCATTATTTTATTGAAACGGCATCAGATTAAAAATGGATATTAAGAATAAACATGAAGTCTTCCGCTTAAAACGGGCTAAGCACCATAAACAAAATTTGCATAAAATTGCAAACTACATTTGACAATTTGTGTAATTTTGCATTTGTTTAATGGAACTCTGTAATTTAATTAAATGCAAGTTTATTCTACGGCGATATCTCGAAATACTGCAAACTTGAAAACAAAATGTTAATACATGAAAGATGTACGAAATTATGCCAATTGTGTGTGTCAAGATTGTCAAACTTAGAAAGTGATTTATGGTCATTTTTCAAGATTTTTAAGTCGTCAGCTAACTTTCAGTAAGACTCTGTTTATGTATACCAATTGCCACTATTAGCCCCTTGAACATCTTGGAGGAAGCAATATCTCAACAACTAATGATTCAGCCTTCAGAATAAATCACACAACCGTGGCAGTATTGTGCTTTTGAGATAAACAGCCCAAGGAAATACATGCGTAATGAATGGTCAGTCAGTAAACTTAATTAATATAATGGGTCACAGCACAGCATTCAAAACAACATTTCACGGGTTTCTGGTCGAGATGGTAACTAAGCCACCTGAAGTGAAGAACTTTTAGTAAACAGTGAAGGTGGCCAATATTCACAAATAAAAAGTAATCAAAAGGAATATTATCAAGCAATGGTCCGGGAATTCTATTAAGCACATACCCAGTCGAACTACTATAACTAAGGAAATAAAAGGAAAAGTAAATATTTTGCACATAATGTTTAGATCTACCTAGTTATGGTCAATACTGAAGATACCATATCCAAAACAAGGAATGGAATGCAGGACACAAAAAGTTGGATGGACAGGAATAAACCGGAAGTAATCAAGGACAAAACGAGATTAATGTTGATCAGTTTAGACAAATTATAATGATTAAACTTGGTATAAAGGCGGATAATTAAATATGGCAGATTAAAAATAACACCAGACAAAAAGTATGGGCTTCACAATTCATGAAGAAAATTTTAGACATGATTGCACTAAAATGTTGTAAACAGTTGAGTAAATGCGACATTAAACTACTGTAGTTACCTATGAAATGTTTATTAAAAATATCTGTATACTATACTCAGCGAATAAAAAAAGGTTAGGGCATACCTACACGTCGGCCTTCAAACATAAATGTCAAACATCCTGTCCTTACTTAATTGAACTTAGAATGTCATAACGAAGTAAGGGAACGGAATTCGTCCCTCCTAGATTCCACAGGTTACCTAGTATAACATACGTATACTTCACTTCAATTTCTGTTTGAGAAATTGGGCCCAACCCAAGACCCGACTCACTATTTAACCTAAACCAATTTCAACTAAGCTCATGTGCCATGTTCAATTCACGATTTCTTGTTTAAGTCTGATGGTTTGCAGCTTGTGTATGTTGTAACCAGTCTAACAGAACCTATCATCACTAACCTAGGACATCTCTGGTCCGGGGCTTCTTTTCTATGAGCCCCTCACAATGAATCCCAATACAATATCACTCTCCTACCATCTGGGAGTTCATGACACATCCTAATCTAACTGAATTCACATAGTATGACCTCCCCTTGGAAGCTGTGTAGTGATATTCCTGGGCATACCTGATCCTAACTTAATCAAATGCCCAAATTAGTGTAGCGCCGGAGCTCTGGTTCTTTCTGGCCTCCCTGACGTGTGTATTTGAACCTATCCTCAGCTAGAGCACTATAACACAGCCCTCCTGGGGAGAGAGAATCAATAAGCCAGACCAATTATCATCTACTTGTGGGATAAAAGATTAAAGGATACCTGTGAACGTATCTCAAGAGAGCTGGGTATGGATGTAGCCAAGTGATATTTAGTAAGAGGCATTGAGCTAACACCTTTTTGAGCTAGAGAACACGGAACTGCTTCAATGGGCCATGGAATGAATGAATAAAGAAATAACGACAATAGATGTAAACTCTCTCTCTCTCTCTCTCTCTCTCTCTCTCTCTCTCGTGTTATGAAATTCGGAGGCGTGAGTGTTTGTAGTGACAGAGAAGATCTGAATCACCATTCGGGTAAGAGGACTTCAAGATTTCTTTTACTCTGTAAACAGTAAATCTTTTTGTTAGCATCATTATCTTCCTGTCTATCTGTCTACCTATCTATCTATCGATCTATCTATCTACCTGTCTGTCTGTCGGTCTATTTATGTATGATATATGTATATATATATATATATATATATATATATATACATAATACAGATAGATAGATAGATATATAATGTTACTAACAAAAAGATTTACTGTTTACAGAGTAAAAGAAATCCTGAAGTCCTCTTACCCGAATGGTGATTCAGATCTTCTCTGTCACTACAAACACTCACTCCTCCGAATTTCATGACACAAGGGCGTCTTCGTCTAGGGGCTCCACCCTTTGGAAATAAAAACAAAGACCTCACTTGGTCGTCACCTGATGCCCTTTGGGTCGTGTGACTTAGACGGCTTCTCGTGTTTTCAAGTTTCCAAAAACGGTTCGATGTCATTCGGCGTCCTTCGAGAGTTTGTCCTTCCTTGTTGCACAATATCCTTTGTTAACTAATTCAGCCTCCAGCGTTGAACCGTGCGAAATAAGGTTATTTTTAATTTCCCCTTCCCAAGATTTCAACACCTCTGAGATCTACAAAGACTCAGAGAAAATGGCTGTCGACAAGGCTTTTGGATATTCGCAAAAAAAAAAAAAATAAATAAATAAATAAAAAAATACTGCTGCCGACGTTCACTATTGAATTTGGGTGATTTGCCTACAAATAGAGAGAGAGAGAGAGAGAGAGAGAGAGAGAGAGAGAACAACTCATTTCCACTATCAAAAGGCACAGATATCTCCTCACAACTGAAGTTACATACTATCTCCTTTGTTCCCATGCTATTTCAGTTACTTTCATTTTTCTTTCATTCTTTGTATATTCAGTTGGAATGATTTCAGTTGTCTGAATGCCAGCGCGATTTTTTCTCGGTAAATCAGCCAAGCAATTTGAGTCTTCGTCACAGTCCATTTTGTCGGTAAATAAACGCTCTAGGGTACAGTGGAGACACATTTTTTGTGCGTGTGTGTTTTGTATGTGCTGATTCGTCTAAAAATTCTTGATGTCTCTTTCAAAAGACATTCTCGTGTTGGTAACTGAAGTCGGCAAGGTGACGTAAGACCGACTACAGACACACACACACAAATATATATATATATCTATATATATATATATATATATAATATATATTTTATATATATATAAAGAGGGTGTTTCGAAATTAGAGGCCCCTCTACAGCATAAAATAAATTGATATGGACAAAAACAAAAGTAATTCAGAATAGGTATTTATTTAAGTTTCTCTCTGAGTATTTAATTTTTTCTGTGGTCTCCATCTGCCTGTACCACAGCCGGCATTCTTGAGGGGTATGATTTCAGCAAATCGCAAAAAAGCTGAGACTCAAACTCCATTTCCTTGAGCACTTTGGTCACCTCTCTTCGCAGGTCGTCGAGGCTTGGTATACCATCATAGTTCACTGTGCCCACTTCAACACGATCCTTCAAGATACTATCAATGTTTTCGCACACATTAAGGTCAGGGGAGCTGCCTGGAATTTCACTTGTCAAGAAGAAATTGATACCACTGTTTCGAAGCAGCTCCTGTGTCTGAAGAGCCTTGAAACATTCAGGAAATTTCACAACTTGGTGATTGTGCACGTCATCGCTGATATCACCCAACTTTGCAGCCCAAATGATGTCATTTTTATGATTTGGCTTCCTGACTGTGTTAATGAAGAATTCATCTGATGCGGCAACATGGAGAAAGTCATTTTCATCCCCATCTTTAAGAAATGAACCACAAAACTATGCGCGGTCTTCTCTCTGTTGCTGAGTGATGTTGGGCTTGCTGATATCATGAAATGGTTTGATAACAGATTTTTTCAGCTCACAATATACAGCGCTATAACATCTCTTCTTTCCCCTTTTTGTTTCTAGTTCAAGCGCCAATTTATGTAAAGACTTTCTTGGTCTACCCACTGCCTCAGCTATGATGTCTTTTGACGTCTGAGAAAGGACTTCAGGTCTTCCATGATTCTCACTCTTTTCGTGATGACAGTCATATGGATTTTTGTTCCAGTTTCTTTTAACAAAGGATTCTTCTCTTTTAATGTATTTAGCTACTCAGGAACGTGAAATGAAGGATGTGCCAGCATCCCTGGCCTCTCTGAAGGTTATAGCCCAGATTTGGTCAAGCCATCTGATTTCTTCCAAGTCGTTAGCCATGGGTGTATCTAACTCCGTCACTCATTCTGGAAATACAAGAAATGTAAAATGAAAAATAGCTTAATAGAAACTTAAGATTATGTATTTGGAGATAGGCTATGACAGAAAACTTCATAACTTTGCATTTGTTCTGTGGAGGGGTATCTTTAATTTCGAAACACCCAGTATATATATATATATATATAATTTTACTTGTTAAGCTTTTTTAGCTTTCGCCCCCGAAGACGAATGGCTTAAACCTTCCTTGACGTAGCATCTGGAAAGAACCCTTAAAAGTAAGAAAATACAGTACTGTAAAAAAACGATAGATGGAAAAGGGCAAATATCAGACCTACAGAAAATATAATACAAAACTGAATGACTCCGGTTGCTGGGTCCGTAATTCTGAAACAAAAACCCATATCGTTTTATAAGAAAGACAGACATTAAACAACGAAAGTTTATCACTTGGCAACGAAGACACAAGAAGAGAGACAAATCGCTACCTTAAAGTCTCCGCAGCCTTGCACCAGTTATGTTGTTGCTCAACAGTTATTTTGTTACAAACAGTCTGGGAAACAGCCCACTATGTTTCGGATGTTTGTCCGCCCGGGGTTGGGATGAGGTAGATGGAGGATCAGGAGAGTAGGGGAGACAAGACATATCCACCCTCCTCCTGAAAACCTGTTTGTCCGACCCGGGTGGGGGTGAGATAAGTACGGGATTGGAAGGGCAAGGAAGACAAGACACATTTTCTCACCTCCTGCAAGCCTGTTTGTTTGACCCAGGTGGAGGTGGGGTAGATAGGGGATTGGGAGAGTAGGGGAGATAAGACACATCCACACTCCCTCTGCAAACTTGTTTTTCCAACCTAGGTGGTGGCAGGTTAGGTAGGGAATCAGAAGGGTAGGGGAGACATAACACATCCACCCTCCTCCTGCAAACCTGTTTGTCCACCCAGGGTGGGGCAGGGTAGGTAGGCTATTGGGGGGTATGGAAAACAGGACACATCCACCCTCTTTATACAAACCTATTTGTCCACCCAAAATGGGGGCGGGGTAAGTAGGGCTTTGGGAGGACAGGGCAGACATGATGGGCAGCACCAGGTTCCAGTACAGCATAGCATGCCCCATCAGGCTTGTTTGATAATATTCCCTAAGTACTGAAGTGATGGTGATTTGAAGAAATACAATAGGAATAGAGAGTAAGGCTGTACAGACATACTATACATGCAGACACATATATTACAGGTAGGTCTAAAATTCTTATGAGCTCGACTGCTCACATACAGACAAAGGATGGACATATTCCTCACAAGAATATCTGTAAAATCAATCTCATTCTTTAACATATTAACAAAGATGGGCATACACTTCCTGGTACATTGAAGCTCACACACAACCACTCACAGATATATACATACACACACACACACACACATATATATATATATATATATATATAATATATATATATATATATATATATATATATATATATCTGTGAGTGGTTGTGTGTGAGCTTCAATGTACCAGGAAGTGTATGCCCATCTTTGTTAATATGTTAAAGAATGAGATTGATTTTACAGATATTCTTGTGAGGAATATGTATATATATATATATATATATTAATATATATATATATATATATATATGTGTGTGTGTGTGTGTGTGTGTGTCTGTGTGTTTGTGTGTGCGTGCATGTAATAAATTCTTCTGTTAAAACTGGATACATCTAAAGTATAAAATGCCCATTAAATAACTGTTTTAAACCTAAGGCCTATATTTCGGTGGACTAACTTACTTCCACTGTTATCAAGTAGTGAATGACAGAAGGAGTTTCATTAGTGAAATATATAGTGGAGATATGCCCTTAGGTGATGCCTGGGGATGCCACTGAGCCATCGTTGCCTTAAGGAAGATGTTGTCTATCTGATCAGAGTCCCAGGCTCCATTGGAAAGGTTGACCTTATTATCTTGTTGTTTTATCAGTGAAGATTCCGCCATTTGACATTTTTATTGATAGCTGCTCTTGTGTAGGATTCGGGACGAGTTCCAATCCATGGTATGGTTCAT
>NC_087200.1:115405526-115415526 GCF_015104395.2 Macrobrachium nipponense | reverse complement strand
ATCAATAATGCGGTGAAATAAAACTATATAAATTTCTTCATCCTAATGGTTCATTCGTTCGTGCGGGAGCTCCACGGATGAAAACAACTAGCACGAAACTATATGAAAAAAAGAGCCATGATCCAATCTTTCTTATATTTAATTTTCGAAACTGTTTTCATATTTCTTTATTCCCCCTCCTGGTTTGATGAGTCTCAGACACGAAATCGACCGATTCTAAAGGCATTTGATGGATGACTTTGTGGAGACAAACAGGTCGAAATTTAATCCCAATTAGGAATGAAAGATTTGGGTACATTTTTTGTACCCAGCGGCAGCGTCGAAAAATCCTCGCAGGTTAACTTTTCTGTGGATGGCTTGATTAAACTTAATGGCGTCTTTCTAGGTATTGAATAAGAATACCTCACTATGAAAAGAAAATTCACTCCAAAATATTTCATCATAGTCACTGTATGAATCTATAATAGGAAGTTACAAATACTTAATCTCGGATGTGGTTGCCTTTCAACTATAAATGTAAATGGTTGTCATGAGTGCTTCATTGTATAAGGCAATAATATTTTTTAATTTTATTACTGAAACTCATTATTCAGTTACTTTATTATCAATGATAAATAATTTGTGGTTACCGAAAGGAAAGAAGTGACTGACACCTGACATGAAGTGGACATAGCCATTGAAATTGCCCTTCTGAATCTGGAAGATCAAGGGAACAGTCTTCTTCTTTGCATGAGACAGATACTTCAAATGAGAATCTTGCATTTTCCATGCAGCAAACATGTATTGAGGGGACCCAGATAGGGTCCACCCAACCCCATCTGAAGTGTTTGTACCTTCTAGGGGTTAGTGACATATCGTGGACTAATATTCCTCCAGGCAGAGGTGATACGACTGCCTTGGCAGTATATTACACTTGCAGTACTTTCAGGATTGTGGGAGGAAATCATGAACAGTATCAAGGATGACCTTGCTACTGAATATCAGCGTAGCAGAGATGCTATCCATGATTCCAAAGAGGAATCTAGGTCTGTCCTGGATATGGAATTGGGCTTGATGTTTAAAAATGTCTAATCCTTTATACTTGAGGATAGAGACACTGCTGTGACAGGAAAATTTCCCCCATGAAAATTCCACCCACGAAAATTCCACCCAAAACATTTCACGCATAGAATATTCCACCTACAGGAAAATTCCACCCATAGAAAATTCCATCAACAAAAATTCCACCCATCAAAAATCTGCCCACCGCACTTCTGCACTGGGAAGTAGTTAACAAGCAAACAACTTTAAATTTGAAATATCAAAAGATTATTTAATCAACACAAGAAGAGTAGTTAACAAGCAAACAACTTAAACAAGCATCTTCAAAAAGAAAAAAAACACCTAGTCTTAACGGGCTTCCTTCTATCAATACTACTTGAAGGATTACGCCAACTAGTTCACTATATTTCCTGTTTAAACAACCCACATAACATGGTCTTGAAATTCATTATTACTGAAAAGGGAAAGAAAAAACTTTGTGATGAATCTAATTACATCTACGAAAAGCATCAAAATAATTCAACAAAAACGAAAACTTATTGGAGAGGTGAACTTTACGATGACTGTATAAAACGCATTATCCATACAACTTTTGATTGTGATGTGCCGGAAATAATTTTAAGGCCTGGAAGCCACATGTATTTCAGATCAAGTGCCATGGTGGAAGCCCGCAGTGCCATAAAAAATTTACGTGAAAAAATTCATGCAGGAGATGTTGCCACGTCATCTCGGGCAATAATAGCATCAACTGTGGATCAGCTAAGTGAGGAAGCGAAGTTGGAGGCACAACTCTTTAGGGATACCAGCCCTACCAACAAGTCGGACAGGTTTTGAAATTCCTGATCAATTCAGGTTCTTCAAAATGATTCACCTTTCCAGGCTTATGACAGTGGAACTGACGATTCTGAACGAATTCTTATTTTTGCAACGGACTGTGTGGATTGGATGAGTTGGTAGAAAATACATCATGGTCCTGTGATGGGACATTTAAGTCTTCCCCACAGATTTGGACTCAACTCTTCACAGTACATATCATTGTTCGAAATACATATCTTCCCCGTGAGTTTTCTCTATTGCCGAATAAAAGAGAAGAAACTTACAAGAGAGTTTTTGAGGATCTCCTTCAGTTACGTCCAAATATTTGTCTTTCGAATTGCTTAATGGACTTTGAAAAAGAAATCCATAACGCTTTTTTAACTATTTCCGGATTCTTCTATATTTGGGTGTTTGTTTCACTTCGGCCAATCGTGTCGACGGCAAATATGTGAGATCGGCAGAAAAACTCAGTGTAATAATGACTCAGTGTTTGCTGTCAAAATTAACTGTTTTACTGCTCTGGCATCCGAAGTCATTACCGCATTTGAATTGCTTCCGACGATGATGATGTACCCGATGAATTCATTTCTTTCTTTGAAAGAACCTATGTTGGTATACACCGAGGAAGAGGAACACGTCGCACTTGAGGAGGAGAGCCCCTTTTCTCAATCGGTCTTTGGAACGTACGAGAACGCATCTTGCAAAACCTACCACGATCCAGTAATGGAACAGAAGGTTTTCATGGTGCTCTAAGATCGTCGTTATCAGGCACACAGCCAAATCTATGGAAGCTTTGTGCTGCATTACAAAAAGAAGAAAGCCTGACTCAAACAAATGTGATTCACATCACTTGAGGGGATCAAAATAACCAAAGAAAAAAATACAAAAGTACTGATGACAAACTTGAACACCTCGTCGAATGTTTCGATGACAATGAGGTTTTGTAGTTTCTAAGAGGTGTCGCCCATAATCTTCATTTAATAATATTTTCTCTTATTTTAAGTGAGCAGTAAACATGTTATATTTATAAACTTTTAATATTCTTTGCATGTACAGATAGCAACAAAAGCGGTGTTGCCCCGCCAGGCCTTGCTTGTAGAGATAATGCCCTTTTTGCCCTGAAAGGTGGCCCACGTTCAAACAACAGTACATAGTTAGAATGGTTCGGATGGGCCCAAACGAAGTGATGCATTAAACCTTCTTCAAAGGCAATACATGGACATAGAGAGACATACAGACTACTTTCGGTATTCCAGACAACTGAAGGACATAATATTGTCTATCAAAGACCGCCTCTTCGAGGAATTCAAAATACTTTAAAATGACTTCTGGGAGAGGACTATATGTAAAGTAGACCTAAAGTATGACGACCATACAAATGTAGTTAAATTCTGGAGAGATATCAAAAGACAAGGGCATGACAAAAAGACAATGCGACTACTTAATGGACGAAAATGGGGACAAAGTCGTAGACAGCACTGGTAAAATTAGACTCATGAAGAGAGTATGGGAGAAAATTTTTCAGATATCCCCCGAGGACAACAAGAGACACGTACTCGAGCATCTGCAAACAGAAAGGGACCGACTAACATTGCATGTATGGACTGACTTATCTTGCTTTAATGAAGATAATTATCTAACATGAAAATTTGACATACAAGACATAAAGAACACCATCAAAAGGTTCAAAAACAAGGCTCCAGGTATCTCTGGCATTAACAAACTCATTCTTACTAAATCACCTGACATTGCATTCATCCAAGGACCTAAAAAATACCTATGACCCACTCAAATACCGACAAATCACTCTCTTGGAAGTACCTGGGAAAATCCTGGAGACCTTGTTGAAAGACAGACTAAATATGTATCTTGAGGACAATGACATCCTCCCAAAATATCAATTTGGTTTCAGGTGAGAACGAGGGACACAGACAGCGACTGCGACGATGCTTGAACTGCTAGCACTAAATCAAAGTCAACGAGGCAGAGCCAACATTGTTTGCCACGATGTCTCAAAGGCTTTTGACAAGGTCTGGCACGACAGACTGAGGTATAAAATACTCAATTCAGAATTACCAGACATACTGACAAAAATACTGTTTAACTTCCTAGACAATAGACATAATGTCATCTCCTTTGAAGGACAGACATCAGAAACCTTTGAGCTGAGAAGTGGAGTACCACAAGGATCCGTTCTCTCCCCAATGCTGTACGTATTTTATACACACGACATGCCACAAGGGAGAGAGGGATGTGTCAACCTTATCTTTGCAGACGATGTGACACAGATAATAATGATGGACGATAGAAGTAGAAGTAGACTTGCCTTACGGATGGGACAGCAGCTCAATGAGTATGATAAAAAATGGAAAATAAAAACCAACCAGGACAATTTCAAACTGCTTTCAATATCAGCATTGAGACCAAAATTTGTAATAGTAGACAACAGACAAATACCGTTTGCTAATAAGGCTAAGGTTCTTGGACTCACCCTGACCCGATGCCGGATGTTCTCACACATCAAGCAAAAGATCAGGGATGCTAAAGTAACTAAAACTAAATTAGCGCGAATCGCACAGCTTAGCCCCTAAACTAAAGCTCATCTATATAAGGCGCTCATCAGACCTGCTCTGGAATACCTAATAGTAACGACATGCTTACTCAGTACCAGCGACAGACAAAAATTACAGAGATTTCAATATGTAGTCCTGAGTTAGATAGAGGGCTACAACTACCGTGACCTGGAAGACAGTGGAGCAGAAAGACTTCATGCAAGACACCACATTGAAGCTATCAATTTCCGTTACTACTGTCTTGCAGACAAGGTCTAGCAGAAGCTATCTGACCAGAATGAAGAACTAACGACGAAGACTATAGACCTCACCTCTAGTGGCGATGACTTTCAAGGTTCACCCAAGACGGGTTACCTGACCCCATCTTTGTTGACACAGACAGTGACAGTGACAACAACAACGAGGGAAATCCCTGGAAAATCCGATAAATGGAATCAAAACAAACCCTGTGTTGCCCTGAAAGAAATTAATTAGAATTAACAATAGCAATACGGACTTAGAATTAAGGTGAATTAGTTTTAGTTATTAACTAAGTAAACTGTAGGGAACTAAGTTAGTTAGATAAATGGAATTAAAACAAACTTAATGTTCCCTGAAAGAAAATAATTAGAATCAAGAATAGAAATAAGGACTTAGAATTAAGGTAAATTAGTTTTAGATATTAAGTAAACTGTAGGGAACTAAGTTAGTTTAAGTATAACAAGAGAGAAATGAATCAAATAGAATGGAAGTTGGAGTGAGTGACCACATCATTAGAAAAACATATCTTTAGATCACTAGGTAATCTGCAATAACAAGGTACTAACCCACTAACACTAACCATAAGGGAAAAAAAAGGGCAAGGTGGTTTCTAGAAAGGCAAGGAGTCCTGCAGACTTGCTTAGCTAGCTAACTCGGCCCCATTAAAATAAAAAAATTCTACACTAACCTTCTAATCACACATGGGAAGCAAGCCCCGATATAGTATAAGATACTAACAAGTGGACACAACACTATCATAGCAAAACAACGTGGTTTGAGTTCTCCTTCCCACCCACCCACACAAAGGGGGGTGGGGGGGGAGAGGGCAATATCAATAGGGAGCCTGGCTGAGCAATCAACTAACTTTGACTAATACCCTGGGCCACCTGCCTTCCTACCCCGCCCCCAAACAACATATGAACTACAAAGGTCACTACAAAATCCAAGACAAGCACTACACTAAACACCATAAGACTAATATATACGTCAATACAACGGATTAACAAAACGACAATTCTACAAGCTTTCAACAGGACTGTTTGCCTAGTGGCTATGAATTACCCAAACAGTTATTGGTTCCTTATTTCTTTAACAACAGGCGAGAGAATAAATTCCATTGCTGTCCTCTGTTCTATCCCAGATAGAAGGTGGGGAAGTAATCTACGCATCCTCTTGGATTTTCAACATTTAGTCTACCATGAAGATTATTTGCCTAACATTGATAGATACCTAGAGCAAAAACTATGGACTTCACCTGTCCAACATACCAGTCCGTATGGAAAATGTGGTTAGATAACCGCCAAACTGAAAGCCCAGTTCAGTGAGCTCAATTAAATTATAACTCATATCCTCCAGAAGGCAGTCTTCTTAACTGCTTTAGTATCAGGAGCTCGGATTAGTATACACTTAGTTGTCATTTACTGTTGTCTCCTGGTATATTTTTCTACACCCTAGCACAAAAACTATTCTCTACACATGAGCTGGGAATTGTTCTGGTTTACCCCCATTAAAATGACAGACCCTCACTCCTTTCTAAAGTAGCATGTCATATAAAAGTGAGTACATCGTTAGTTTTTTTCGGAAATGTTTCCTTTGAGGAAGAGTCTGAGTGTACAGAGTGGTTATTAGAGGCAATATTCCTGAACAAGTAAAGGGGCAAATGGTTAATCACCTGTGGCCTTTGTTATATATTGGAAAATATGAACACACCAACAAACTATAAATTTCTTAACTTTGAGCTCACCTATGTCTAGCAAGGCTTTCATAAAACAGTATCCCTCTCGTAGAAGTTTTCAAATTTTCCATAGCCCGAACGTCTACAAATCACCAGCCATATGCACAATTCAGAGCTGGTCACTTTAAAGCGATAAAAACTTCCGTATTTTCCTGTATGTGACTAAGAGATACCAGAAATATGTGGCTACGTGCACACAGAGAATGTGTTCACCGTAATTAAGGAGACGAGTAGAAAAATCGTACGAATACAGCCGCGAAACCACTCCATAACGTCCAGATAGCAAATAATGAATAATAAATAATAAATTCGATGTTTTCACAAAGGTTTACTACATATTCCATTTCAAAAAGAGTAATGAATATGAGGGTTGGGTTTAAATCTAGGTAACAGTATGATATATAACTTCTGTTCAAAATATAACTTATTTTATTTAGGCTGAAGATCTAAATACTTGCATCAGAAGCAAGCAGCACAAATTTCAGTTTCAAAATAGTTTTCAAATGATGGCCTTAAAATCCGTTGGATTAACTCTGGCCAAGGAATTGTCTTTAGAGAAATATAACTGAATCTAAGTCAATTACTGGTACAAAAGGGAGAAGTAATAATGTTAGTGCATGTCTATTTTCCATTGACTTAAAGTCGATTTACCCGAGGACATTGGAAGCCGACCTTTAAAAACGGATGTCTGGGATAAATCCAATGTGTTTTGTATGTAGTACTTCAATGTGATTCTCAAGATATCAGGAAACTATGAAAGTACTGCGTCTAATCAAAAGCGCACATGTATATATACACTATAAAAGTAGAAAGAATGATTTCCTGCTCAAGATGCATCCATTTTTCTAGTTATTTTCGTTTTGAGTCTATGGAAGTGGGCAATATTGAAAAACTTTAGTCTTTTCGGAAACTACTTTTTTTCCCAACGAAAGTTTTCCGATTCACATATGGAAGGAATCAGGAGGATTTGTCCTTTCTTACGAGACTCGGGACGAATGGGAAAATGTCTAGTATAGGAAAATACTGAAAACTGATGCTATTCACGAGCAACTGTGAGTTTACTTCCGGAGACATGTATAAATCGATGCCAAGGAAAAGATAATGTAATATCAGTCCGTTTATATATACATGTACATCAGTAGAAGGATCCACAGTAATATTCTTGTTTATCAAGACGAGATATATTTGTGAAAATATTACAAAGATTATAGCTTTCGTCCATCCTTCTGAGGCCTTTTTTTTCTTTTTTTTGGTTAGTTATCAAGTCCAGAAGGATGGACTAAAGCTATATTCTTTGTAAATATTTTCACAAATATATCTCGTCTGGATAAACAAGAATATTACTGTGGATCTTTCTACTGATTACTTAGAAGCACGATACGGTGTCTTTATATTGCATATATTAGGGCTTGTGCCTTGTATGATAAGGCGCCCTATGAGGTAATGTTAGACTTGCGATAATCTATACGCTAAGTCGGTTGGTATTGCACTTCCATCTTCAATGGAGTGTCTGGGGTTTTGTAGATCACTTACGAAGTCGGTATTATCTTTACGACGATGTGTTAAACTCATGGTTCGGTGAGGTTCTTGTAGAAAACACTAAGTATAAAAAATTATATATTCTTCTGAAGTTTTACATGGTGAAGATCAGATATGATTGTACAAGTCTTCTAATAACGATAGCTTGATCGCTTCTGCCAATGATGATGGCTAATCCTATTCCTCTACATGATAAAGCTTAGGTAAAGAGGTACAGGTCTTCTAATGACGATAGCTAACTCTGTTCTGCCTGTCTACCATCTCTGTTACAAGTTATGAAGGAACAGACAGTAGTTCGAACATATGAACATACATACAATGACATAGTTTCATACGAACACACAATCAAATGAGACACGCTACAGATCACGTAGGCGGTAGTTGTCTCAAGCAGGGAGCTTGGACTAATGTTTATAAACAATTGAATGACTACAGGTGACGGCATGTTATCTTAGCCTACATACTTATTGTATACGTCATCTTTAGCGTCTCTAGTCTGATCACATTCCTGCAAGCAATCTTTTATATATATGGACTAACATTCCATATTATTATTATGTAAACACTTACACACACACACACATATATATATATATATATATATATATATATATATATATATATATATATATATATATCGATAAAATTGTTAAGAGAATCTGTGCACGATTTTGTTTTACATGAGAGTGATTTCTGGAAATTCTTCCCCTTCAGTTTCTGGCCACTTGGAAACAAGTTCCGCTCCTTCTGGACGAAAGCTCATCAAACTCGCCGCGAGGGAAGCAAACTTTTCACAGACTTAGTAGTTCGCTACATACGACGTCCTTGCGGGCTTTTCTAGTATTAAGAATCCTCCCTTTCTGTTCCAAACTCTTCCCGGTCTTCTTTCTCAACTTAGTCTGAACATTTTGCAGTTGAGTGATGTGTTCAGATGAGAAGAGCAGACATCAATTTCTCCTAGCAAAGATGTCACGTGTCTAGCCGATGTGATCCGAATGACAGATTGTCAGTTATCTGACGTCAAAGTCCACTAACGCCGAGTGAGCCGAATGTGAAATTTCACTATGCAGGGTTATAATATTATTTTGGCGTTTTAATAAACGTCAGTACAAGGTAAACGGTGAAACAGATGTGAAATAAAGTTGCTTAATCATTTATAGAAAAGACCTCACACTCGTGTATAACCTGGTCTTAGATTTGAAAATCTCTCTCTCTCTCTCTCTCTCTCTCTCTCTCTCTCTCTAAAGCACATACTATCAGTTCCTCATTTCCATTGGTTTTAGGAGGCGAAGCCACGTCTGACCGTCAGTCTCGCGACAGTTTTGGTCTCGTCCAAAATTTTTCTTTTCCTTGAACTGATTTATTTATATTTTTCTTATTTTATCTATTTATTTATTTGTTTCTTTTTTCAATATTTCAACAGTCATTTGTTTATTGTGGCCTGGGACCAGCGTATGAACAATCTCTTCATATTTTTATAGTAATGTTTAATTGTAGTATTACTGAGTACTGAGTCACAAGAAGAGAGAGAGAGAGAGAGAGAGAGAGAGAGAGAGAGAGTAGAGAGAGAGAGAGAGAGAGAGATAACATTTTCAAATTTTTCAAATTCAAGTCCAGGTCACAGGCGAGTGCGAAGTCTTTTCCAATAATGATTTTAGGAACTTTGTGAACAGATATCGATAAGTCACATCGCTGGATTCTTTTAGGAACAGAAAGTTCCATTTTCCAGACAGGAAAATAACCCAGAGAAGGGGGGTAAAAGACACCAGGAATGAGAAGTAGGTTTTTATTCTTGTTTGTTTAATTTTGAACTACAACAGATTACGTTTTAACTTATCTTCGTATCGTTGAAAGCGTTTCTTTCAGATTCAGATACAACAACTGTAAAATCTAAATGGTCATGATGATATTCTTTAAAGCTTTCGTTACTTGGATATGTTACGTAACACAAAGGTTCCACATGCAGATGAAGAACAAGAAATCAATAAGTAACTGCGAATTAATAGCTGTATGGCAGATCACTGACACTTCCCATCATACCCAAATGAAAACCATA
>NC_087200.1:115398026-115400526 GCF_015104395.2 Macrobrachium nipponense | reverse complement strand
TTTGCACCAACTTGTCTTATTTATATTTCATTTAATCAGATGCCAAACTTCTCTGTGCGTTATCAAAAGAAATCATAATAAATTTTGATATAACGCTATAAAAGTAGAAAGTTAATTTACAAATATTAGGCCAATGCTTATGCACACGTTTCCTGCTGCCACTCTATGGTGAACACTTCTTATCGCACTTTGGAAGCCGCAGATGTTTCTTTGGGGAAATTCTGTTTTTTTCTATTAATAAACAATTACTGAACTAACATTGATCATTCACTGGGGAAATACTTTGTGCGCTTATACAGTTAATCACTGATACGTATTATCAGATAAATAGGATGACAATAATTGGAATAAAATATACTAACTGGCAACCCCATGAGTTTCTATAGAAGTACGATCAATTCTGAGATTTGTCGCTTCACTTCTGGAACTTACTGTACAAGAGGGCTCTCGGCAACACAAGGACCTATTATTCCCTCCGGCATCCCCGGAGGATAGTCTATCGAAGTCAAATTGATTTAATTTATTTTTGGAAGAAGAAACACAACATTTCCTGCTTTCTAATGATCCTTGCAGACAGAAAATCCATGAATGATTCCAGGGACTTATAGTCGGCTCAATTATGTACAGTGATGCTCAAATCTCATGCGACATGACTCCATAGGATTTCGTTCAAAATTCACTAACTGGCAACCTATCATGCTCCATATTTATCTATTATTTCAATGCGGAAACGCGATTATTGCATACAATATGGACATAATATGTTTCATAAGAGTGAAATCTGTCATATATTTCAAAACTGTAAGAAAATGTCACGTGTATCAAATTTCAGAAAAAGCTCTTTTGAAACATTTTCAAAACTTTCGTTCACACGTCGCTGAAGCATTTGACCAAAATGAAGTCGTCACCAAGCATCAGTTCAAATAAATAAAAGAAACACGAAAAAAATTGTCATAACATTAATAATACTTCCAAAGCCAACTTAAAATTTGAAATAGTCCTATTTGATTGCTTTTACACGTCAATGCTGAAAAAATGTAAATATGTATATACAAAAGTAGAATGCGCCCACCGATATCAACGTGTGAGGGGAGAATGTGTGACGTATCTATCATTAGTGTCGGTGCAACAACAACCACCCGATGTAACATAAGTAGGTCTACACTGAGTAACGACATTGAAATTATCTTGAAAACACTTACTTTATGTGTGTTCGATGAATATTTGGATTTTCATACATAATTAATTGTTATAATTCTTAAATATTGAAAAAAGTTGTGGCATACTAGCAATTACTCATTTTTCATGTTCCTAGGCCTAGGTGTTAGATTTCTTTAGTTTACAATTAACCCTTAAACGCCGAAGCGGTAAAAATAAAAAACTCCCCCGAATGCCGGAGCCGGTTTTGAGTGAGCGCGGAAGCGGAAAAAATAATTTTTTCAAAAAATCACAGCGTGCTTAGTTTTAAAGATTAAGAGTTCATTTTTGGCCTTTTTTTGTCATTGCCTGAAGTTTAGTATGCAATCATCAGAAATGAAAAATAATATCGTTATCATATGTAAATAATGCGATATATGGTAGCGAAAAAAAAAAATTCATACATAATTGTATTAAAATCCCGCTGTGCAAAAAACGGTGAAAGCTAACGAGTTTATTTTTTTTTTCGTTGTACTGTACACTAAATTGCAATCATTTTGATATATAATACATTGTAAAACAATAAAAGCAACACTGAAAAAATATTATCACAAAATGATGAACGAATTCGTAACGCGCGGACGTAAAAAAATATTTTTTTCAAAAATTCACCGTAAATTTAAATATTGTTCTAGAGACTTCCAATTTGTTTCATAATGAAAAAAATGATTGAATATTACGATACTGTAAGAGTTTTTAGATTAGAATTGCAAATTTTGACCATTTCGGACGAGTTAAAGTTGAACAAATGTCGAAATTTTTATATATATTTTTTTATATGCACATATTTTAGAGATGAGAAAAGCTACATTATTCAATTATTTTTTGTTTTAATTGTATTCTTCATAAACTTGCGCACATTTTGATATATAAAACGTTATAAAACGGCTCTAATATGGGAAAGGAGCAAATATAGGATAACGCGGATGTACACATTTCTGAGTTTCTCGGCCCCCGCGAAGCGGCAAGCGCCGGTGAGGAGGGGTGGGGGAAGAAAAATTTTATTTTTTTCAAATATTCACCATAAATCACAATATTATTCTAGAGACTTTGAATTTGTTTCAAAATGAAGATAAATGACTGGATATTACTAGGTCGTAAGAGTTTTAGCTTACGATTACGTTTTTTGACCATTTCGGTTGCGTCAAATTTGACCGTACGTAGTTTTTTTCCCAATCATCGTGATTTATATGCCCATATTTCCGAAATGAAAAAAGCTACAACATTCAATTAATTTTCATTGTATTTTTCATGAATTTGCGCACATTTTGATATATGAAACTCTATAAAACGGCTAATATGG
>NC_087200.1:115388026-115393026 GCF_015104395.2 Macrobrachium nipponense | reverse complement strand
CTGGTAGGCCTATAAGTATTTTTCCGCGAATTTTTAAAAAAACTTTTTTGAGACGACGTATGGTACGTCCATTCGGCAATCGGGGGAGATTTTGACTCGACGTTTAATACGTCCATTCGGCGTTAAAGGGTTAACAGTCACATCTCTCTATTAACAATTTCTGGCCAGAAAGCAAATGAGGTTATCAACCCATTCTTGTTTTTCAAGTTACCATATGAAAGAATTAATTATACACCAAAAGCAAGGCGGACTTTTAAGAAAATAATATTTTAAACCAGTTGAAAAACAAGTGTTCCATACGCCTTGATATTAATACTTATGATATTTCGATTAATAGTCATCTTCTCCATATAATCAAAATCATCTTTTATTCCTCAAAGAACAGGTAATCTCTACAAATAGAAACATTAGTAACATTACATCTCATAAGGCTCAGATTATTCTTTTAGGCCTATAAATCATTTTACACCATATAGGCAGCTTAAACATAGCCTAAAACTTCAACATTCAAAGATAACTGGTTGTAATTCATATTCGTATTGTATTCGTCAAAAAACAGATAATCTCTACAAATAAATCTATTAATAACATTATATCTCAGAAGGCTTAGTTATTTTTTTAGGCCTATAAAACATTTTGCAACATACAGGTAGCTTCAACACAGTCGAAAGCTTCAACATTCAAAGAAAACTTGTTTTAATTCATATTCCTACTTTGAAAATGTTGTTATGACTGTTGAGCTTATTAGGTCTATTGTCATAATGCAGCAGACGTAGTTATGTTGATCGGTCCGAAGAGCATGTTAAGTGTGCTTTCGTTGATGGTACCGCTAACCTTATCACACCGCACTTTGAACTTAGCAGCGTAAATAAAGAAAATCAGTTCAAATCACACAGATTACGAATTATACCAATGCATAAAATTGATCATATTTATATAGCCATAAGGAAAATAGGGCTAGCTGTGAATTCACAAACTTTTCGACGTGTATGACATTAGAAAAAAATATAACACTACTTTGCAACATCACGTTGAGTCTGAGAATCTGGACGATACAAAAAGAATCATGTCGCATGAGATTTGAGCACCACTGTACTCAGCGTCTTGAAGGAGCTGTAGAAAGCAGGAATTGTGTTGTTTTTTTCCAAAACTAAATCGGTTTTATAAATTGGCTAATTTGCTGTCTTTAGAAATTATGAACTGTGTATTTGTGTTCTTTTCCAAAATTAAATCCAATTAATTTGTTTAAAAGAGACTATCCTCCATCCTGGGATTCCGGAGTTAATCTTTGATCACTGATGCTGCTGGGCCTTGTTTCTTAAAAAACTGCGCTTAATTGTGGAGCCCAGAACGCTGCTTGTCCAATGGGACCTGCTCACGTCCATCATGTAGAAGCCTGGCAGAGACAGGTTGCCCTTCTCTGGACACTGCTTTCACTCATCTCAAATGGGGCATTTGTCTCTCTTATTTTACTATGCATGTCATGTGGCATTAAATCATCTAATAACTTTTTTTAATATCGCTGCAAGGCCGAAATTTGGCCCGTTTCATAATTGGCTTATATGGGGCGAACCCAAGCAAAGCTACTTGAATCCAACCCTGGGGAGTTCATAGGCCTAAAATCTTTTTGAGAGTTTTGACCAATTATTTCCTAATCCTACCTACCCCGCCTTCTTTTCTCCTTCTGTCTCCTCGTCTATGTGTGGTCAAGCCCTGAATTAGTTTCCAATGTTTAAGTTGGTTGCCACTTTTCTCCTTCTGATCTCTCTCTCTCTCTCTCTCTCTCTCTCTCTCTCTCTCTCTCTCTCTCTCTCATTACAAAAGTAGGACGTTGTTGTTCTTCTCCTTGAATGTTTACTTTATTTTCTTTGGGAGCGAGGCGGGATTTGTATGGAATCTTCCTGATATGGATATTGGAGGATACTGAATCGGCTGAGTGTGATGTTTCAACCCTATGGTTCCTGAAAGGTGAAAATCTAGGGGGATAATTTCCTTATTCTGTTTGTTTTTATTCATAAAAAAATGTTCATCTAACTTCCTTCGTTTTTGTGTTCAAGACAGGATGACAATCACCTAATCCTTTCGGCTATTAAGGTATGAAGGTTAGTTTTGACTCTACTGTACACATTCCTTTTGAAAACAAATTATTTACAATAATAAAATTTTTTAACGAAATTTAAAGTAGTTTATTCATATATATATATATATATATATATATATATATATATATATATATTATATGTCATATATATATGTATATATATACATATATATAAATATGCATATATACATACACATATATATACACACTATCTGACCAACCCGGCCCTGCCCGTTTAATCTCTGAATGACAACAAGTAAACTCTCTCTCTCTCTCTCTCTCTCTCTCTCTCTCTCTCTCTCTCTCTCTCTCTATATATTCCCTGTTAAGATAATTGCTTCAGTTACATTGCCCAGCATTTTTGACATTTTACATTTCACCACTTTTCACCCCCCCCCCCCTTCCATATCGAGGCTGAACTTGGACTTGAAGGATATTGGGAGTGTTTCTATTCAATCAAGAGACCTCAAAAACTATTGCTTAGACTCTTAACATCTGTAGTTTTCAGTTAATTTTAAATGTCACCACCTCTCCACCCCTTCTTACGTCTCCTTTCTTATCAGAGCTGAACTTGGGCTTAAATGGCATTGAGAGTGTCACTTTTTTCATCTCAGTAACCTCAAAAACCATGAATTAGACACTAATATCTGTATTTTTTGGTTATTTTTACAAATTGCCACCTTCCCACACCTTTTTACACACCCCACCCAACTTCCTATTGGGACTGAACTTGGACTTAAAGGGCTTTGGGGGTGTCATTATTCATCTCAGCACCCTTGAAAACTATGGATTAAACATAAATATCAGCAGTTTTTGGTTATTTTTACATATCAACCCTCTTCCCACCCCTTTCTCACTCCACTCCTATCAGGGCTGAACTTGGACTTCAAGGGCACCATGAGTGTCCCTATTCATCTCAGTGACCTTTAAATTATGGATTAGACACTAATGTCTGTCATTTTCGGTTATTGTTACATGTCACCCCTACCTACCCCTTATCACCCTTCTTCCTATCAGGGCTGAACTTGGACTTGAAGGTCTCAGGAATGTCATTATTCATTTCAACAACCACGAAAACTATGGATCAAACACTAATATCTATCATTTTTGATTATTTTTGCATGTCACTTCCTTCCTACCCCACTCCCTATTGGGCTGAACTGGGACTTAAAGGGTATTGGGAGTGTTACTATTCTTTTCAGCAACCTCAAAAACTATGGATTAGACACTACTATCTGTTGTTTCCAGTAATTTTACATTACACCCTCTTCCCACACACCCTTTTACCCAATCAATGGTATGATTTTAATTCAGTTCTCACCTTGACCTTTCCTGGTTTGATATTGACTTATATTTAAAATCTCATAAAAATCGGTCAAGAAATGTGGATATGTATATCATTGATACAAACAAACAAACAAACAAACAAACATTTTCTCATTTATATAAACTTGGACTTTGTGGGGCATCGGAAGTATCACTTTTCATCTCGGCGACCTCAAAAGATATGGATTAGATACTAATATCTATAGCTTTCGGCTATTTTTAGATGTCACTACCTTCCTACCCCCTCTTTCTATTGGGGCTGAACTTAAGACTTAAAGCACTTAAATTAAACACTAATATCTGTTGTTTTCAGCTATTTTTACATGTAATCCCCTTCCCACCCACGCTCACCGCCCCTTTCCTATCAGGGCTGAACTTGGACTTGAAGGCCATTGGGAGTGTCACTGTTCATCTCAGCAACCTCAAAAACTATGGATTAGACAGTAATATCTGTCATTTTTGGTTATTTTTACGTGTCACCCCCTTCACATCCCTCTCCCCACACACCCACCCATTGGTGTGAGTGATATCTTACCCCCATAGTAGTCTTTTCCAGATGCTAAGTTATATTTATATCAAATTTGGTTGAAATTGCTCAATACATGTCAAAGTGTATGTGGCACATACACACAAACGTAAATACATACATTTATATATATATATATATATATATATATATATATATATATATATATATGTATATGTATATATATGTATATATATATATATATATATATATATATATATATATATATATATATACATATATATATATATATGTATATATATGTATATATATATATAATATATATATATATATATATACACATATATATATATATATATATATATATATATATATATATAATATATATATATATATATGTGTGTGTGTGTGTGTGTGTGTGCGCGTGAGTGTGCGCACTTGTTTCACAACTTAAAATGCATAATAACGTTAACTTTGAAAGTGGCCAGTATAATTCATTTAATACCAGAGAGAAAAAGATTAATTAATTGTATGGCTGGCTGAAACCTCACATGAAACTGCCCGTAGACTACATAACGGGTTATAGAAGGGCCCTCCACCCCTACAGGGGCACAGCCTCTGTAATGGTGGAAGTAACGAAAGAAATGTGGTTTGGATACGGTAATACTAGGAGAGCTCCCCTTTGGTTCTTTCAGACTTCGGATAGAGTAGTTTGGGAAAAGCTCTCCGAAGGTCAAAATGATGACAGTATTACTTTTCTCATAAGTTAAGAAAAATTAGGGCGTCCTTTAAGCGTGGGCTTGAATTACAAATGTTGGTTTGAATTCACCGAGACTTGAAAATAGTTTCGAGTGTTCTTTTGGATACACATGATTACCCCGCATGTTGAATTCATTTGCTCTTATTTTTGAAAGACATATACAAAGTGTAGCTAGCTTTTTTTATGAAAAGTAAAATACATATTAAACTTAAAACAATGAACAGTTACACTGTTTGCCAGCATAGATCTGATATTTTATTTCTATTCGCCATTTCTGGAAAAGTCAACGTTTGTAGTACAGAGCTCAATACTCTCTCGACCCGGCA
>NC_087200.1:115358026-115383026 GCF_015104395.2 Macrobrachium nipponense | reverse complement strand
ATTCTACAAGGTATTTCTTAGTCCCCCCTCTGATGAATTTTATAAGGCATGTTCTCAATAATTTTACAAAGTATATCTTCGACTATCTTCTCATTAATTTTACAAGGTATGTCTTACTTCACCTTCTCATTAATTTTACAAAGTATGTCTTAGTCCCCCTGCTAATTAATTTTACAAGGTATATGTAACATAAAGAAGGGGATTTACTATGATATATTCTAAATAATATATGATGTGATGTGCTATGACATTTCTTAGAATGTAGAGAATCAGCAATTTAACTTCCCTAGAGACAGAGTGTTCGAGTGACGCATCTTTTTTTGAGGTGTTGTGATCAAATTGCTGTCTTAGCAAATCAGTGCCTCGTCTTGTCGCTATGAGAGCTTGATGTAGAGGTGACTTTGAAACTGGTCTTAAGCAGTTTGTGGGCGTGAATGCGAGTGTGGGTTCGTACGTATGCATGTGCTTTTCCCCCTACATATGAGAGTGTTGTATTGCAATGAAGGGAAGACTATTACAGAGAGAAGGCAGGGCCAGGATGGCTTCTGCCAAAGTGTTTTGTTGAGTGACAGTGCAACTGTGCTGAAATGGGTAAGCCTTTAATTTATTTTGGCCAAAGTGTGGCTGGATTGTATTTTAATATTTATTTCAAAGATATTCTATTTATATGATTTTTTTTATTTTGCTCTTGTGCTTACCAGAGTGTTCTCCTGTCTTCTAACAGGCATTTCTGGGAGAGGGGAACTGTTTCTGGAGAAGAGTGGGGATTGTTCATTGGAGAAATGGTGTACTGACTTAATTACTGTGTTGACTGTGCCTAAGTGTTATGGCTAAACTAATGTTGGTGTTAGATTAATTACCGAGGATTATCTGGGTTATTTGGACTTTGAGTTAACATTTCATTTAATCATTCTGTTAAGAATCTGGAGGGGAGGTATATCAGGAGAGAGAGAGAAAGAGCTGTTGAGTATCAGGAGAGAGAGAGAGAGAGAGAGAGAGAGAGAGAGAGAGAGAGAGAGAGAGAGAGAGAGAGTGTTGCTAATTACCAGTTGCCTGCCGCTCTAGGTCCATCACTACCAAAATGATAACGAAATAATTGACCATCTCGTTATTATATATCTTAATCCATCTTGTCATTAATTTTAAAAACTATGTCTTAGTCCCCCTTCTCATCAATTTTACAAAGCATGTGTCAGTCCCCCTTCTCATTAATTCTGTACAGTATGTCTTAGTCCCCTTTCTCTTGAATTTTACAAAGTTTGTCTTGGTCCTCATTATCATTAATTTTATAAGGTATGTCTCAGCCTCCTTTCTCATTAATTAGACAAGGTATATCTTAATCCACCTTCTCATGAATTTTACAGGATATGTTTTAAACCACCTTCTCATTAAGTCTACAAGGTGCATTCTAGTTCACCTTTTTTTTTAATCTTACAAGGTTTGCCTTAGTCCCTCCTCTCCGTAATTTCACAAAGTATTTCTGAAACAACATTTTCATTCATTACAAAAGGGGTGCCTTAATTCACTTTCTCTTTAGATTTACAACGTATGTCTCAGTATATCTCATTAATTTTACAAGGTATGTCTTAATCCATCTTCCCATTAATTAATTTTGCAAGGTATGTTTTAGTCCTCTTCTCTTTACTTTAACACGGAATATCTTCGTTCCCATTCTCACGATTTTGCAAGTTATGTCTTAGACCATTTTCTCAATAATTTTACAAGGTATGTCTTAGTTCAACTTCTAATTAATTTTATAAGGTATGTTTTAGTCCAACTACACATTAATTTTACCAGGTATGTCTTAGTCCACCATCTCATTGATTTTACAAGGTATGCCTTAGTCCACCTTCTCACTGATTTTTCATGGTATGTCTCAGTCTACCTTCTCATTGATTTTGCATGGTATGTCTTAGTCTACCTTCTCATTGATTTTACACGGTATGTCTTAGTCAACCTTCGCATTAATTAAATGTTATGTCTTTGTCTATCTTTTCATCATTTTATAAGGTATTTCTTATTTACTCATTAATTTTCAAAGGTAAGTCATGATCTACTTCTCATTAATTTTACACGCTATGTCTATGGCCGCCTTCTCATTCATTTTACAGGGTATATCTTAGTGACCCTTCTCATTGCTTTTACTAGGTATGTCTTAGTCCCAATTCTCATTCATTTTACAAAGTATTTCTTCGTTCCGCTTCTCATTAAATTTACAAGGAATGTCCTAGTCCCCCGTCTCATTAAATTTACAAGGAATTTCCTAGTCTCCCCTTCTCATTAAATTTACAAGGAATTTCTTAGTCTCCCCTTCTCATTAAATTTACAATTAATGTCCTAGTACCCCTTCTTCGTTAAATTTACAAGTAATGCAGTCTCCCCCTTCTCATTAAATTTACAAGGAATGTCCTAGTCTCCCCTTCTCATTAAATTTACAAGGAATGTCCTAGTCTCCCCTTCTCATTAAATTTACAAGGAATGTCCTAGTCTCCCCTTCTCATTAAATTTACAAGAATTTCTAGTCTTTCTCATTAAATTACAAGGAATTCTTTCTCCCCTTCTCATTAAATTTTACAAGGAATGTACTAGTCGTCTCCCCTTCATTAAAAAAATTTACAAGGAATGTCCTAGTTCCCTTCTCTCTTAAATTTACAAGGAATGTCCTAGTCTCCCCTTCTCATTAAATTTACAAGGAATTTCTTAGTCTCCCCTTCTCATTAAATTTACAATGAATTTCTTAGTCTCCCTTTCTCATTAAATTTACAAGGAATGTCATATTCTCCCCTTCTCATTAAATTTACAAGGAATGTCCTAGTCTACCCTTCTCATTAAGTTTACAAAGAATGTCCTAGTCTCCCCTTCTCATTAAATTTACAAGGAATGTCCTAGTCTCCCCTTCTCATTAAATTTACAAGGAATGTCCTAGTCTCCCCTTCTCATTAAATTTACAAGGAATGTCCTAGTCTACCCTTCTCATTAAGTTTACAAAGAATGTCCTAGTCTCCCCTTCTCATTAAATTTACAAGGAATGTCCTAGTCTCCCCTTCTCATTAAATTTACAAGGAATGTCCTAGTCTCCCTTCTCATTAAATTTACAAAGAATGTCCTAGTCTACCCTTCTCATTAAATTTACAAGGAATGTCCTAGTCTCCCCTTCTCATTAAATTTACAAGGAATGTCCTAGTCTCCCCTTCTCATTAAATTTACAAGGAATGTCCTAGTCTCCCTTCTTATTAAATTTACAAGGAATGTCCTAGTCTCCCCTTTACATCAAAATTACAAGGAATGTCCTAGTCTCCCCTTCTCATTAAATTTACAAGGAATGTCCTAGTCTCCCCTTTACATCAAAATTACAAGGAATGTCCTAGTCTCCCTTCTCGGGGAATTAAAGACATAAAAATTACAAGGAATGTCCTAGTCTCCTCTCATTAAATTTACAAGGAAGTCCAGTCTACATAAAATACAAGGAATGTCCTAGTCTCCCTTCTCATTAAATTTACAAAGAATGTCCTAGTCTCCCCTTCTCATTAAATTTACAAGGAATGTCCTAGTCTCCCCTTCTCATTAAATTTACAAGGAATGTCCCTAGTTCTTTCCCTCTCATTAAATTTACAAGGAATGTCCTAGTCTCCCCTTCTCATTAAATTTACAAGGAATGTCCTAGTCTCCCCTTCTCATTAAATTTACAAGGAATGTCCTAGTCTCCCTTCTCATTAAATTTACAAGGAATGTCCTAGTCTCCCCTTCTCATTAAATTTACAAGGAATGTCATAGTCTCCCCTTCTCATTAAATTTACAAGGAATGTCCTAGTCTCCCCTTCTCATTAAATTTACAAGGAATGTCATAGTCTCCCCTTTACATCAAAATTACAAGGAATGTCCTAGTCTCCCCTTCTCATTAAATTTACAAGGAATGTCCTAGTCTCCCCTTCTCATTAAATTTACAAGGAATGTCCTAGTCTCCCCTTCTCATTAAATTTACAAGGAATGTCTACTCCCCTTTACATCAAAATTAAAAGGAATGTCCTAGTCTCCCCTTCTCATTAAATTTACAAGGAATGTCCTAGTCTCCCCTTCTCATTAAATTTACAAGGAATGTCCTAGTCTCCCCTTCTCATTAAATTTACAAGGAATGTCCTAGTCTCCCCTTTACATCAAAATTACAAGGAATGTCCTAGTCTCCCCTTCTCATTAAATTTACAAGGAATGTCCTAGTCTCCCCTTCTCATTAAATTTACAAGGAATTTCCTAGTCTCCCTTTTACATCAAATTTACAAGGAATGTCCTAGTCTCTCCCTCTCATTAATTATACAATACTGCATAAATGGGTTAATAATAATCTAATTTCTTGGTGGTTATTTACATAACTGTATGGCTTTTATACTTTTAGTTGTTGAGGTCCGAGTTTCTATTGTGAAAAGAACAGTTTTCGCGTTTAAAACCTTCCCTTAGGTTTGTTTCAACAATATCATGTACTTAGTGTTAAAATCAATATTCTATACCAAATGACTTATTGAAGATAAGTCTTAACGTGAGGGGAGTAACTGAAACTTTCCTTTTATAAAGAATATATTGAAAGATAGATTATGCAAAAGTAATGATAGACACATAAATACCAATACCCTCCCTTCCAATACTAAGTACAGAGAAAACTTCAGCTTAACTATAAGAATGACTGAGATTTTCCCTTGACCCAAGAGAGAAATATGTAATTTTTTGGCGTTACTTAAAAGTAATTCCCGATCCTAATCGAAACGGACAGCCGGCCTTAGTGGAGAAAGAGCTGCTTTGCTGTAATCAGTGATGCAAATCGCAGATCTTAACTTCTTGAATACGAAGGAGAGAATGCTCGGTCGACCGACAATTCTCTAAAAGCCTTGCGGAATTTAATTCATAAATATTCAGTAACGCTAAAGAAGGAACCGCCATACTTTAATGACTTTGCCTTTGGGAAGCTGCTTCGAAACTACTTGATTTTCCTCTTTTTTTTCTTTTGGTTTTTGTGCTTTTTAGTACTGAAGAGTTTTCGGTGCAAATGAGAACTCTTGAAATTTTAGTTCTCTTGAACAGTTACTAAGACTGGTACTTGGTTAATTAATCATCTAAAAGTTATTCGTGGTAGCCGTGAATTAAATATTAGAGGTACAACAATCTAAAGTGGTCGTACAGAAGTTAAGCATCTAACCATTAACCCCTTAGAAACTTCCTGAGGAAAATATATTACAGTAACATGCAAAGGATGGAATGAAAGCTATTAACATTACAACCAGAAGTTAGCGTTGATCCAAAATCATTGAGTATTAAATGCTATCTTTCATATAGAATTGTTTGTTACTATTGAAACTTTGATTTTATGTACAGCCTCCACAAGGATGATTATTCCCTCTCTGGCGGGCCCTTGTACTTTTTCTAAATAAGTTGCTTCTGACATTTCATAATTGTATTTTAGTGTCTTCTCGTCAGTATCGTAGCTCTTGCAGAATAGGAGAGTCGTTAGTTCTTTTTTAAATTTGCTTTCTTGTATGATCTTCCCTTCAGGCGGTATTTTGTTGTATAGTCTTGGGCGCAATGTTCAAGTGCTCTCTCACCTGACTTATAATTTGTTCTAGTTTCAAACAGCCTATGTGCGTCACTTGCATGATTCTCAGAGAGCAGTTTCTCAGAGATGTTGGTTCGCCGTATTTTAGTGTTTTAAAGACTCTACAAAGCTTTTTGTATTCTGTTCTTGCTTTTACTGTGAGCCAATGTAGCTCAATTAGTGCTTGGGTTATTCTGTCTCGGTACTCCTTGCAATTTTCTTAGCAGGTAGTTAGGGAGACCGTAGTATATAACGTTGTAGTAGTCACGCCTCGAAAGTATTTCAGTCACTATACATTTTATTGTAATAATATATTTTCTTAGTTTTCAGAATCTAGTCGTTGTACTGATTTATGGCTCTTTTATACATTGTCCAATTTTCATTACTTCTTAATTTTTTCGATCTTTTCCATAGATCTTTTCTTTTTCTTAACTTCACATAATTCGCTGTTAAACCAATTGATATTTTCTTTAACTATTATTTGCCTGGTCACTTCTGGACATTTAAATTTGTAGTTTGATGCTAATATACGTTTGTTGTCGTCTGTACAACAGCTTACGCATGCCTGGTCACCCTTGATACTTGTTCTTTATATACTATGCACTTATTGCCATCAAATATGTCTTATGTTCAGTATCTCTATGGCCTTTCTTTCCACAATTTTTGACTTTAAGGAGGTGCTAGTACACTCATTTGATGTATGATTTTCGCCGCATTTAGGGCAAACTTGGTCATTTTTACAATTTGTTGCACTATGACCACACTCCTGACATTTATGGCATTGATAGGGCATTTGACAGTCCTTCACACTGCAGCTGCTATGCAGTACATACAAATTGTCACCCCTTTCATAGATAACCTTTCGTATTTGTGGTGTGCATTTGACGATATCGTGCTTATATTTGCCAACTTTGGCTTTCATTTCCTTTAAAATTTCCAGGTCGTCGTCTTCAGAAATGTGAGTACCTATCCTTGGATTTTTCATTATAATGTTATTGACAATGTCATCTTCGTCCTTCGGAACATATACTACTTTTACTTGGGGTTTAAGTTTACCCTTCTCATTTACTGATATATTGGTGATATCCTGAATCTGTTTTTCCTTTTTCTAAGTTTTTCTTCTCTGGAGATCTAAGTTTTTCCTTTCTGGGAATCTAAGTTTTTCCTCTCTGGGAATCTAAGTTTTCCTTTCTGGGAATCTTACAAGCAAGTGTCCGTCTCTTGTTGTTTCAACCTGTTCAACTGGTGCCGTTATTTTAGTCATAATTTGCTTCTTTTCATTTGCTGCTGCGCTCTCTCCGTCTGTAGGTTTAATCAAAAGCACTTTTTTGTCTTGAGTGATTCTGCAGAAGTTTTGTCCATCTTATCATAATCTTTACATCTTTTCAACATTGTCAATTTTGCAATGAATTTCGTCTATGTTGGTCTCGACGTTGGTAGTTCTTCGAGCCGAATCCTGAATCAGCGCTGCTCATAGTACTTGCGTTTGTTTTTATTTCTTCAAGTTCATCTTCAATGAGTTTCATGAGTGTTCATTGTTCAGGGCCCTTGCAATTGTTACAGATGTAAAATATGTTGCCACTCGAAAGTGTGGGTGTGTATTTACTCTCAATTCCCGAACATTCGTGGTGGAACCATAAATCACACATTTCAAAACAAGCTCCTTCCTTCATCGACAACTTCATCGGAGCAACACCACAGGTTGCTGACTCGCTCTCAATTTGAGCGGCTATCTTCTTCCAGCGTCTTCTGTATTGTTCTTTCTTTCAGGGATTCTCTGATAATTTATTGATAAAGTTTATATGTTATTTTAAGGTAGGTATGTTAGAGCATTTATGAGTTGAGGGTCCACTGAAACGTAATCAACTTTGGAAAACCATAATGTTAGACTATTACGACCGGTGAATGAGGAGAGGAGGCAGGTGGGTAAATGTTCACAGGCAAGGAATACCAAAGGAGACCTCAAGGACTCTCATTCGACCGCTCAGAATTCCGGACAGTCTCTAAGAAACTGTTCAGAGGTTCGGATGTCCTCTCAGAGGCTGTTCAGAGGTTTGACCGGCCTCTTAGATCTAGGTCGCTCGGCGGGAAAGACTTAATTAGTTAATAAAATTATAAGCTCTGAGAGGACTCTGAGACGCCAGCCAAAATTTTGAGCAGTCTCTGTAAACCCTGCTGAAAATCTGAGAGGCTCTAAGAGACCACACAAGCCTGTATTTTGTTGTTTCTGCTTTTTGTGGAGTTTTACGCATTCATTTTTTTTTGTCAGTCTTGTGTTGTGTTTCTGTCACATATATTTTCCATTTGCTAGTTCTTGAATAATAATTTGAGCCATATTACACGATTTCTTATTTTTCTTGTTTTAGCTTCTGATACACAAATTATTTTCCTTTTTTTCCAATTCCTTTATCTAGAGTCCTGTTGATCTTACCTTCTTTTATTCCCCTCCTTTCCATTTTCCAATTCTCACTGATGTTAACGCTGACCTCTTCTCTCTGTATTTATTTGTTTTGACTTTCTTTCTCAACATCTGCTTTCTGCAAATCCTCCTTTCTTACTGTCTAAATTCAGTTTCAGTTTCCTTTTCTCCCTTATTTTCCTCTGCCCTTTCATCTTCCCTCGCTCTTCCCTGGTCAAGTCCTTACTTATTCCTCCTTGTCTGGAGTTTGCTGAGAGATTCTCAAGTTCAACTTTCCTTTCTTTTGAGGGAAAACCATCTTATTAGCAGTCAACAACACTTGGATCGTTTCACACCCCTTCCCCACAGACGTCATGCTATATAATATATAATATATATAGTATATATATATAGTATATATATATATATGGCTTGCCTGGTTTCTCTACGGTCACTAATACTTATCCCTTTTTATCTACTTCCTCCTGGAATATTTTCTCACGCGCTTTCTTTGGTCTTGTACTGTCTCGCACTGATAATGATGCCATTAACACTTTAAAAATGCTCTTAAACATTCCTAGTGACATCACTCACTTCGTCTCCATCAGATCTAAACTGACCTGCACACATCAGCCACAAACACATAACGTCAATATTGGCTACACGTTATTATAATGGGAACAAAGAGTTACCACGGTAAACATTCTCCCATTTTTAAACTTAGCAAGGAATAAACTGTGACAATTTACAACAATTTTGGGACTAAAAATTCAAAATGGCATCAGTACATACAGAAATATAAAAGGCTAGTACATGGAGCCTGTATGAAGGCGTGTAACTACTACTACTTATAATGGATTAATGAAAAAGACAGATCTGAGCTAATTCTGTTTTGTGCATCGACAATTTTACTATTTGAATGACATAAAAACGGTGGAAATGAAGGGAAACGAATCAAGGCAACAGCTCCAGGCCTGGAGGAAAGATAAGAGAAGACGATAGAGAGGTGGTAGGCAAAACTGAAGTACACGTGAGTAAAGAATGGAGAGAGCAACATCGTTTATTTTTACGCACTTCATTAACAAAATATAAATTGTGACGATCAAGTAAATGAAAAGGAAAAAAAAATGTGAAACCTCGCATTAATTATCTTAATTAAAAAAGGAGTTTATATCCGGCATCCACTAGGTCGTTTTGAAGGCTTCTTTTTAGAGGCTGTCAGACAAATGAGCTTATGATGATGGTCATTAGGGCATCATATTTGATCCATTTCTGGACTGTTATCCTGCTGTAATGATTTTAATCCCAGTGTTCTTTCTCTTTGGGTACAAACTCGTCAAGGACACAAATAAACTTTGTATTAAACGTATAACAACAAATAATCTTCATAACTTTACTTATTTTTAAAGGCTAAAGAAAATCTGGGTATTTTCGATTTTTTCTTTTCCAAATCATGAATTCAAGGATTTGTATATTTTCTGCGTGAGAAACGTGGCAGCAATTTCATATGCACTATAATGCTCATTAAAAGTCAAAATTTTAGGAGATTTTTAGGGAAACCAATTTTTTCGACTTCATGGAAGAATATTAGACTGACATCGGGATTTGACTTTTTTTTTTATTTCAGTGTTGTAGCTCGCTGATTTTGAATGGGGATACTATAAGGCTCATTGTCACTTTTTTACCAGTCTGGAAAATTGTGTCTAAATCCGTCCTCCCAACTGTCCTCCCTCAGGAGTTGTGGCAAACCTGGTGGATTTCTTTTGCCTTACAACGTGTGCTGGCACCATCTTGACGACCAGTTGCTTCCTACGCTTTTCTCTATATGTATGGTGATGTTTATTTACACTCTCAGCAGAATTTGTGCAAATAATATAAATACTGTTGTTGTCGATGGTTTTGTTGTAAATTGTTCTGAGCCTCACTGTAGAATTTCTCAGTTCCAGAGGTCCCTTATTCGTCACACCGTTGGACTGTGGATCAGTCTCCTGAGGATGTCGTCCATCTGGAACTTCAGAAGTTCAATTGAAAATGCAAAGCATTACTACCCTACTATTATTCTTCTTGCATTGGAATACATTCTCATCTGTTTACCTATATATTAATTTATTTTTTCTTTTTTAATAAGTGGTATCGATTCTCTTCGTATTTCCCTTTACTTCCTCTTGCTTCTTCGGGTTTCATCTTCTGCAATATCATAATAATAATAATAATAATAATAATAATAATAATAATAATAATAATTAATGTCATACTGTTAATACATAGTATTATTAATTAGCCTAAGTAAGTCTCTGAATAAATATATGTTAAAGGAAAGTATATCGTCCAAGCCTGATCTCTCTCTCTCTCTCTCTCTCTCTCTCTCTCTCTCTCTCTCTCTCTCTCTCTCTCTCTCTCTCTCTCTCTCTCTCTCTCTCTGCAACATATACAAACATATAGTAAAAATAAAAAAAATTCCCCTGGAATTACAAGTCATCATATTACCAGAAAGCATCCACGACTGGAGTAAACAGAAAGAGGTATTGTATAAATGTTTCGTGACCACTGTCTGCCATCCCTTCAAGACAAAGGTCCAATGACGCTGTCATCCAGTTCACTCTTCCCTAACAGTTTCCGTTTCTTTCTTGTAGAAAACCTTATCATAACCGGCGTAAACTTTAAACAATGTACAAACGAAAAGGCATAATTCCGTTACATGGAAAATAAAGCAACAGGAAGTTCATTCCTAGCAAAGACAGAACTACAACCAGACAGATTCGTTTCCCGAGTCTTCGTGTACATTTGATCACAGATGTGCAAGTTTTATTTTTCCGATCGAAATTTTAAAGGATACTTTTAACATCACAAAACGTCATTGTTCATCTTCAGCCAACTGATTAAGGAGAACTGCAAAAATTCTTTACCTGTTACTAAATATATAAATGCAGATATGAGACCAAAGTAGAGCAAGAGTAAACGTTTAGATTTCGTATGATGGATTTCTAACGCTTACTGATTGGACGAAACAGAAAAATACCTTACAGTTATTTTTTCCTCACTAGTCTTAACTGAGTATAAGTTTTCATAATTCGGGTGGAATTTCTTGACTTCTTTCTCAACAATCACACATAATTCATATTGTAGGTCACATATTAGAATCCGCTTTTAATATAATTTCAAATCCAAGGTACCACGGTAACCATTGCAGCACTGAGTAAAAAAAAAAAAAAAAAAAAAAAAAAAAAAAAAAAAAAGAAACAATGAAAAAGGAAAGTAAAAATTGTTGGATCACACCAAATGTAAGGAATGTATTTAGTTTCGTGTTCTCTAGCGTCAAAAACGATTCTCGTTTGCACCAGGCACTTCCGTATTCAAAACGGAAATGAAAGAAGCAAAAATCGAAACGGCAGAAAAAAGGAAAAATGTCCTTCGCATTGTCATCGGCTTTTATGGCGGTATACCATCATTTTATGAACTCCACGTTCGATGGTGACGTTTTTTCGATGTCTGCCTTTGAATGTTATTTTTATTTCCCCAACAATAAATAGAAAAGGACTTTTTTTTTTTTTCGATACATTTTTGTGAAAGGACGGGACTCCATTCTAGCACTCAGGACGGCAAACAGCAAGTGGAAGTGTCAAATGACCAACTGAAAATGGTCTGTTTGTTTCCAGTCAAAACAATGGTGAGCAACAAGGCTGACTTTCAGCTACATGCAGAATACTTCAACATGAAACAAATTTCGCGCTGGAGTGATACCATGTCTACTCCATTATTACTTCCGACAAGCATGTTATGGTTTTGGCCAGGTTGTTGAATTGTTTATTTGTTTGTTAAAAGAATTTTGCAGCGTTATATGTGAGGCTTCACGAGAAGCTGACTAAATGTGGCCGTCGTGACTGGCAAGATCTGATTACATAGTGGGAGAGAGAGAGAATCACACTTGACTTTTTCGAGGCGTCAAAAGGTCAAACAGGAAGTTTTCCTTCGTCCAAACTTTTGGGTAGACCCCTCATATTTGCCCAACATAATCCACTAACGATGCTGGTAGGAGAGTGAGGTCAAGGTCATGCAAAACGTTGTGTGGATTTTCATCGAACACACTACAGAATTTGCACCTCATCATTGCCATAAGGATTAGATTTGGGGAGATTTAAAAACTTGAGTTTTGAGGTGAGGGTTGCTCAGTCTAGGAGGTAATATTAATTTCCGTTGAGTCTATAAACAAAATATTACACACACCAGTGGCTATATATATATATATATATCATATATATATATAATATATATATATAGTATAAATATATCTTCAACAGGCCGTAAAGCCTGAGTGATTCCTCCATATATATGTATATATATATATATATATATATATATATATATATATATATATATATATATATCTATATATATAATATCTATATTATATATATATAGATATATCTATATATAGATATATATAGATAGTTTATATAGCTCTATGATATAATATATAGTATATATATAGTATATATATATATATATTATATATATATATCATATAATATAATATATAATATATAGGTATCATATATATGGAGGAATTCATCAGGCTTACGGCCTGTTGAAGATATACATATATATATATATATATATATATATATATATATATATATATATATATACAGGTATATATATATATATATATATATATATATATATATATTCTGATATATATATATATATATATATATATATATATATATATATTTATATATATAGTAATGCTTTGCCGTACTGAGTGCTAGAATGGAGTCCCGTCCTTTCACAAAAATGTATCGGGAAAAAAAAGTCCTTTTCTATTTATTGTTGGGGAAATAAAAATAACATTCAAAGGCAGACATCGAAAAAACGTCACCATCGAACGTGGAGTTCATAAAATGATGGTATACCGCCATAAAAGCCGATGACAATGCGAAGGACATTTTTCCTTTTTTCTGCCGTTTCGATTTTTGCTTCTTTCATTTCCGTTTTGAATACGGAAGTGCCTGGTGTCAAACGAGAATCGTTTTTTTTGACGCTAGAGAACACGAAACTAAATACTAAATCAAGAGTATATATATATATATATATATATATATATATATATATATATATATATATATATATATATATATATATATATATACATATATATGGAGGAATCACTCAGGCTTTACGGCCTGTTGAAGAGCAAGAGCCTGTGCCAGCGCAAGGCTGCCTTAATCGTCTTCCACTCCACCACTACCAACATCGAGCTTTGGAAGCAAAATACTCGGCTCAGGATGTCCTTCTCCCTAATACTTTTTATCCTGATTACAAAATTGCATTTCTAAGGATGTTTACAAAGGTCATGTTAACCTTGATAGATGGAGTGGAGAAGCTCCTGATAGTTTGTTCCCTTCGTTTTTTAAAAAGGTTTCTAGCGTGTTGTCTCCAAAGATTATGAGATATATATATTTTTTAAGTTGTTGTAACATGTTTGCTGCAGAACGCAAGCTCATTAATATAGTGCCTGTTCCAAAGAATGGCATATCTACAGACGGCAGTGACTACAGGCCAATTTCTATTCTCCCTGCGCACTCCACAGTTGCGGAAAAAACTTATTTTTAAGTCACTATATGAGTATATTCCGTCACTATATGCGTATACGGAATATAAGGGATTTTTTTACCGATAGTCAATTTGCATATAGGAAGCAGTTAGGTACCTGGATTTGACATGCCATTTGCAGAAGCACCTTGATAAGGGTTTTGAGTGCAGAGTAATTAAAATAGAATTTAGTGTTACTCTTGATTTAGTAAATCACAAGGCACTTATCTATAAACTTTATAATCTTGGAGTGGGTGGATAAGTTTTAGGTTTACTTCAAGATTTCCTTACAAGTAGGCAGCAGCGACTTGCTGTTGCTGGGATTGTTCACAAACCAAGACCTATTGTGCCTGGAGTTCCACAAGCCAGTGTTCTTGGTCCACTGTTAATTTTAGTGTATGCAACTGATATGGTCGTTGGCCTAGAAAACAATACTGTTTAGTATGCCGATGATGAAATAGTTGTTGGTGCTGATGTCTCCACTAACAAGAAATGAAGCTGGCCTTAGTCTCAATCGTGCCATGGAACGGATTAGTGAATGCTGCAGCCTTTGGGATATGAGGCTGAATTTCAATTAAACGAAAACACTATTGATTACCAGATTTCGTACAAGTTTTTCACGCCTTCCTCCCTTCAGGTCGATGGACTCTGCTGAACGAGTCTGAAGCTTTACCTACTCTTGGTGTTACTTTTGACTCTCATCTTACTTTTGAGAAACATCTAATGAAAGTGTCAAAAAATACCGCATGAAAGTTAGGTGTTGTATGTATGGCATTCATATATCTACAAGAGTGATAAAGTCTAAAGTCTATATGAGATAAATCTCTGCCAGAGATTTATCTCATATAGCTAGATTGGTTCGAGATGGTAGATTTCTGTTTCCTTACATTAGCAGATATGACTTAGATCATCTTCGGATGGTCTGTTGTTTGCGAACTTTTCATAAGTTGTATTTTAACAGGGATCTTTCGCACCCATAATTAATGCCTGATCCCCTTTTCCTACCTAGAGAAATCTGATTTGCTGAAAAGCAGCACCACTATGCAGTAAATATGCCTCGCTGTCGAACTACTCAGTCCCAGAGGTCCTTTCCTCCTCTCACCGCTGGACTGTGGAAGTCTCCCTCACGATGTCGTGCAACTGGAACTTCAGAAGTTCAAACAAAGATGCAATTAATTACTATCCTAAATTCTCCTTGTATTTCAATAATTTATTCACATTTCTATCTAATTATTTCTTAATTTGTTCATATTTTTTTTCTTTTTTAATAAGGGGTCTCTTCTTTGTATATTTCCCATCATCTTCTGTTCCTTCTTTCTTATGAACATCATAATGTTTGGAAGTCACCGGTCCCCGAGGGCTTGTTCTATAAGAACGAGGTACGAATACAGTGTGTTATTGTGTGTACAATGATTAAAGGCTTGTCAGCACTGACGAGTGACTCATTTTATCTTCTGTTCTGTAGGACTTTCTGAATGGATTAATGGACACTGACATGAAAAAACTTGTACCAGTATTACCAGTGAATTCATTTGAAAAATGAACAGTCAGACTATTGCTGTTTCGACCATGATTTAGTCCTTTACAGTGAGTAAATGGACTAAACCTTATAAAAGGTTAGACCCATAAAAAAATAAGCTTTCTGCCTGCGGAGAAGTAGCTACTTTATAACGTTTTCTTTGATTGGTGGAAGCATTAAGTTGATAATCAATCTCTCTCTCTCTCTCTCTCTCATTGTATGTAGGATCGACAGATAAATCTTGGTTATGGTGTTTAACAAAAATCTCCTTCAAAAGCATTTGCGTATAGTAAAAAAAATCAGAATAATGATCAATTTTCGGTCATAGTTCTGTTCTCGGTTTTATTTGAGATGAGAGTATTGAAGAACATCTATTCTTCCCAGATGTTCTTAGACCAGCAGCAGATTGAAAGCTGATGATGGAGGATACCTCAAGGAGAATACGGAGACACATACATTGACCTACGGAACAAATGATCAGTCATCTACACTGACTCGAGCAAAGCATTTACGCAAAGTAGTACCTAAGTAGTGACTAGAAATCTATCAACAAAGAGCTAGGCAGAATACAGCAACTCTTAATAGTAATAATGGATATCAAGACAGAGAGAAGAATGTGTTTCAAGACAAAGAGAAGGAAGAGTTTATCTAAGGGAAAATGCAAAATTTCCATATTCAGACAACTACTATTCAACGAGATACCGTCAAACTGTTACGTTGAATAGGACATGGAAGGAATAAACAGTAATATTAAAAAGAACAATTTCCCTTACGGTTACTGTGTTAATCCTTCATACCCTCTCGTAATGGAAGAATTTTGGATTGTCAGCTATCCTACCTTCATGTCATTAACTGCGACAGATAGCACGTGATTCTCAACGGAAGATTGTGCAAATGGACAAAATAGTTTACTAATTAACATACTTGATCAGGACTTATGGTCTTCTCAAGCTGACATTGTTGGTCACAACACCAAGAGGAGTCCTCTGCAATATACCTGCTCCATTTTTCCAGTCACGGACACAGACCTGAAATTCAGCAGCTCACCAAAGGACTGAAATTATTTACATCATGTCAAGGTTGTAATGGCTCCTTTTAGCAAAGGCTGTCTCAGTTACTTTGACCAAACCTCAAATTAATGAATAAAGGCTGTCTGATAATATCGTCTCGACATTAAGATATTTACTATGTTACTGAACAACGGAGGAGAGAGAGAGAGAGAGAGAGAGAGAGAGAGAGAGAGAGAGAGAGAGAGAGATACAGGAATGGTAGAGCGAGAAATTGTCCGAATAATGAACCGATGCGAGAGAGAGAGAGAGAGAGGAGAGAGAAGGAGAGAGAGAGAGAGATACAGAATGGTTAGACGAGAAATGTCCGAATAATGAACAGATGAGAGAGAGAGAGATAGAGAGAGAGAGAGATAGGAGAGAGAGAGGAGAGATTAAGAGAGAGAGAGAGAGAAATTCGTGAATGTTCAATGAACAACGGCCGAGACTTATAACAGCAACTGTCAAAGCCTTTTGCAAAATATTGTCACATTACTGGTCGACCAGCACTTGAGTACGCTTGAAATATTTATTTTTAAATGAATTCAAATAAGCTGATGTTCAAGTTATTCCTTTTGACATTAACTAATGAAGGGAAGAAACCTACACAATAAAAAATACTGATCACAACTCAAACAAAGGCTAAACATTCATTTTTTAAGAAAAACTGTCTATGAACACCACTTTAGTCATTAAGTGCTTATATAGACAAACAGACACGTGCATACACGCACACACACTCGTTCTCTCTCTCCCCTACATATATTATATATGTTTCTATATAATTATATATATAATATATATATATAATAATATATATAATATACATGTATTGTATATTTTATTATGGAACATGGAGTATTGTATAAAATGTGCATAAATGCTTAGAACTATATGTATTTTATAATTATATTATTAAATATTATATATATATATAGATAATATATATATATATATATTATATATATATATATATATAGTATATCAGAGAGAGAGAGAGAGAGAGAGAGAGAGAGAGAGAGAGAGAGAGAGAGAGAGTATGCATCAAGCTACAAATCCTTGAATTTGTAGCTTAATGCATGTAGGATATGAATGATTGATGTTCATAAAAAATTCCTATAATATAATAATTATTATATATTCTATATATATAATTATTATATATATTATATATATAATACTTATATATATCATATACACAATACATATATATTTATGAGTAAAGCATTAGATTATCTCTTTTGCTCCAACAGAAACGCCATGAATTTTTGACGAGAGTTCTACAAAGGCTCCCTTTGTCCCTTCAGCATCATAACAGTTGCTTAACTGCCTATTAACTGGCTCATTGAAAGGTAATGGACAGAAGAGAGCTGAAGCTTGAATATTAATATACCTGAACTCCAAAGCATCGCGGCTATAATCCGTTCTTATTCTCTCCTTTGACGACAAGGAAAAATTAATGATGATCACGTGTTGAATTCACGAGAGAGACTCACGTATCATTTATTAAGTCTCTAATTTCCTACATTGCGTCAACCAGTACGTTTATCTTTCATAATTGTCAACAAAATGGTGAGGCCTATAAGTATCTGAATACTACCCACTGCTCAAGCATTTTGGAAATGCGAAGCAGTTGATAAAAATATCCTGTGACCAATAATCACTCACACCATATCAGGTTGCATGAGGCTTCAAAACGTTCCGGCAAAGAAAACCGTCACTCTCGGTCCTATGTTTTCAGCATTTTTAAAAATGGACCTCTTTCTGCGGTCCGCTTTTTATGGTAGTGATTCGCTTCTTAAAGTATCACGTTCACAATTTCTTTATTTATATAATTACATGATTCAAAACAATCACTTTCGTTGGCAGCAGAATACATAACGATATATAACGTAAATCTTGCATAACTCTTTAATAAACAGCAAATCATATTCATTGGAGACACCCGGCCACCCCCCATCCGTCAATACAAGAGACACGTGTCTGTTAGCCTAAGAGCCTCGGGAACTTACCTATTAGCCCGCTCACACAACCCATTAGCTTCTGGCCTGTACGGAATAATTTACTTTCTGTATCCCCATAACTTCGGCAAGACAATCTAACACAAGGGTTCTTAACAGGGGGTTTCCACATCCCCTGGGGGTATGAGAACAACATGGTAGGGGTATGGGATTTGATCTCTGGATACTTGTGTATATTTGATTTTAATGTGTCAATGTATACATGGGTACAGTTTGTAAATAAATAACAATATAAAAATATAAATGCATTTGATTTTCCTGTATGTTCTGTTCCTAGATATTCATACCTAAAGTAAGTATTGAACTAAGTATATTAAGTTATATTGTCAACAAATAGGACTGAAGTGGACTTGAACAAAGGGGGTATGGAAGCATATTGGGCTATTCATTGGGGGTCTGGAGTCATCAAAAGGTTAAGGCTAAGGCCCCACCGAATCCGTCGTGGCGCGTCGCGTGCGTCCAACACGACTAAGCGTTTTGTGCGTTTCGATCAACTGTCATAGTTCAAATACGAGTGGCCCCACACGGCAAATCTCAAAGCAATTGTAACAAAAATAATACCTAACACTAACTATTTTTTTCTCTCGTACCCCAGCAATCGCCCACTTCAAAAAACACTAACTGCATTTCACATAAAAAAAAAAAAAAAACTTAAAGCACTCGATTACGTTTATGAACGCAGTAGAAACCCCGGACACCCGATAAACACTTTCAGGGCGGGGGAAGGGGGGGGGACCACTTATGATTATCATATACATAAATTGGTAACATGTACACACATACGGTACATATATATTATTAATTAATTATTTTGTTTAATGATAATATATATGAGCACATATATACCACACTAGTAGTTGTTGTTATTGTTTTTGTTGTTGTACCAAAATGTTGTTGTTGTGTTGAAATATCATTATAATAAGAATATTGAAAGAAAAAACAATGTATATTATTATTCATATATTTTATTTAAATATAATACATATATGAGTACATATACACACTCTAGTAGTTGTTGTTATTGCTTTTGTTGTTGTACAAAATTATTGAAAGAAAACAATGTATATTATTATTCATATCCATGGGCGGGCGGGCTTGTCCCAAAAGGCTGAACAAAACATCCTCTCCAGACATCCTTGGGACCGGAACTGCCGACACAAAGCAATATTCATCCAACTGATGAAGTGCCGATAGCTCCGCATCAGGCTACAGTCCAGACAGCACCTCATGAAAAGTGTGTTGTACATCTCCTAGTTCATTAAAAACACCTGTACAATTCCTCTTCGACGTAGATCCAGCCATATTTTTTTTTTTTTTTTTTTACCACTGCTACCACTGTCAACGGGCGATCTACGGATAGAAGACCGCAGTTTCACTGTTTCAGTTGTAATAGGCAGGTCACTCCAAGAAGTATTTATTTGGTGGTCTCCGAGCAGACATAGACGGCAGTCCACTGCGAACGTTGTAGGATTATTACGATCTGCACCAATTCGTCAACACCACTGGTGCTGAAAGGGTCGCGATTATTTGTTTGTATGGTGTTTTGACGTTGCATGGAACCAGTGGTTATTCAACAACGGGACCAACGGCTTTATGTGACTTCCGAACCACGTCGAGAGTGAACTTCTATCACCAGAAATACACATCTCTCACTCCTCAATGGAATGGCCGAGAATCGAACTTTGTTCCACTAGCGGATACAGACGAATCAGGTAAATCGAAACGAGTTAATAAAAATCGGGTTCGATGTAAATGTCGGATAAAGAATGATACGAAATATTTATCTTTCACATTTATTTCGGATGCTGATACTGTAAGGATGATCGCAACTAACTTTCGTGAGTATAATACGAACAATATTATTATTCATTAATTTAATTTAATTCGAGGAACAGGCATGCAGAAATAAATAGATTAAATAAAAAAAAATATAAATAAATTGAAATTAATGAAAACATAGCCGAGGCATTAAATCTGCCTGATATTAACGTATTAGTGACCTACGATATCACGAACCTCTATCGAAGATATGCTTATTTATGATTGGTTATTATTTGCGGATTTATTTACAATCACTTCAGTTGCTTGAGTAATGCACACTGGAAATGCACCTTTTGGTAAGTTGTTTCTTTCGAAGAATTTAACAGACAGAAGTCTCCATCTTTAAAAATACAAGAAAAGGAGTTAAGGATAATGAATTTGAATGACGAATGCAGACGTCCTTATATTTAAATAATATTTACTAAATGAAGGGAAGAATTTTTTAGTTTTAACATTCAACAAAGTTTTGTTCCTGATTTTAGGTAAAAAAATCACTAAGTGAAAGCAAAGCGCATGGCACCAGCATGGCGGACGAACGATTGCATATTAATTCAACGAGCAAGTTAATTTTGAATGATCTCTTATTTTGTACATGTAATGAGTTTGTATATACTAATAGTTCACAGAATATAATTATCAATGGTATTTAGAAACAAAATACATTCTGTTCCCATTTATAATAATGCCGTTGGCATACAAACTTAAATTAGTTATCAAATACCATATCACAATATGGCAATAATGATTTTCTCCCGCACTTCTGTTAGAACCGAATTAAAATACAAAATCCTTTACATCATTTGAAAGCAAAATCTTTTGCAGCAATAAAAGCATTCTCGCAAGTGAAAATTTTGAAGAAAATGTGTTGGGGAGGATTCTCTTATGATCTAGAAATCCGTTAACAAACCTTCTCAATAAGCATAAACTGTTTAATAAATATGAAACAGATAAACACATTTACAGCTTTATACATTTCTAATGCCTTGTAAATATAAAATGTAAAGGAGCACAATTCGAACATAATTCCTCAGTTCACACACGTTAATATCTGGGAAGGGGACCTTTGAAAGGTTTTTAAGAAAGCTTACACTTTTGATGAAGTGTGCATTTTACACAAAAGAATAACATTACGTATATATGCGTCCAATGTGAGGTGACAAGTTTCGATTTCAGTTTTCTTCTTCCAGCTTATTAGAAGGCAAATAGTCATTATATGAAAAATGTAAAGGATGAAACTAAAGTTTCAATTCATTTGCTTCCTTTCTCTCCCCAACACTCACCTCTCTCTCTCTCTCTCTCTCTCTCTCCTCTCTCTCTCTCCTCTCTCTCTCTCGGCCATGACTAGGAAATCTAGCGTATTTCCATCTGTCGGAGACTTTGGAGGGTAGGTTTTACTTTAAAGATAATTCGTCAATGTCCCCGAGAGAGAGAGAGAGAGAGAGAGAGAGAGAGAGAGAGAGAGAGAGAGAGAACCTGAAACTGTGTGCAAAGTGAGCGAGTGATGTATGGCCGTTTCCCGAAAGTGTTTTATTTTTTACTGGGATTTTATAACTCTTAGAAATATCCAATTCTAGTGATAGTTTAAATTTTTTTTTTTTTTTTATACTACAGGTGGGTTTTTGTTAGACCTTTGTTACAATGTTATCATTGTTGCCCGGGGAATTCGTTCTCATTTAAATTCAAGAAAGTATCATTCATTTAGCTTTCCATTTAACATTTAGAAACACCACTCTCCTATTTCGTTCTCTACACGCTTCCAAGACTCTAGCAGTTGTCATGGAGGGATTTTTATCAGAACTATTATTCCGCACGTGTCTATCAACCGCCACTAAATAAAATGAGAGAGATCCATCCCACACTTCCATATCATTCAACTTTTCCCTTTCAATTCTGTTCCTTCTACTATCAAACTGAAGATTTTTTGTTGACGGCCTTAGTTGCCCTTCTATACTCCCTTTGTCAAATATCAAATAAAATAAACAAATGCACTTGATCTTATATTATCCGTTAGGTCAGTGAAAGCGGAAGTATTTGGAGACATCGAAGTCTTGGAAAAGTAAAAACGTTATCAACGATTTGTCTTGGTTCCATAAAGAGGATTAATTACAGGGTTTGACCGTCAGTGTAATGACGATGTTTAAGCAGCAGTTTTCACAATCTAATGACAAAGTTTGATAGTTTTGATTTACGGTCTAATTATGGAGTGTGATCACTTTCTCTTTGTCTGATATCGACGTTTGATAGGTTTGACCTCCAGTGTAATTAAAAGTTCACTGAACACCTGATATTTTTCATATTTTGGCAGCCGGGAAATATCCCGACTGTCTTCGTGGAGTTTCATAAATATTCGTATGTAAATTGTTATTTTAATCATGCTTTTTTTCAATGGATTGTTCTATAGTAGATTCACATCAACCGTGCATTTGATGTCTAGGCCAGTCCCTTACGACGCTCCTGATTGGCTGTTGATAAGCCAGTCACAGGGCTGGAAACTCTCAGTCTCTCTCGAGAGTTCACATGGGTAGGATCTATGTTCCACTTCTCCTGAGGGATCCGTCTTTCAAAAGTATCCCTTGGGAGAGGTGGAACATGGATCCTGCCTATGTGAACTCTCTCGAGAGACTAAGAGTTTCCAGCCCTGTGATGTGAATCTACTATAGCTCACCTTTTATTACTGGTCATGAGAGACAAGCAAGCTGAATCAGCTATAATTTCGCTTCTCCTTTGCTCACGGAAATTCTCTTCATATTTTTGTTTTCGCTTCATTCTCCTGTCGATAATTGTAACAAGTTGCTTTCTTCTCATTTTGTTGCTTTTGTTCAACTTCCATAGATATTTTCAGATCGTTTAAGGAATGCAAGGAACTATCAAGGCAATCTGACTCACGTAGCATTGTAAGCCCAAACGTGCACACAATAATTGCATTATATCGATTGATAACTTTTACTATTTTGAAATGTAGCCCTAAGGTCAAGTGTCATTATAGTCTACAACGGAATGAATATCTGGTATTCACAAATCTGTGAATATCTTATAGTACTCCCTATCGTGTTTTAAAGTTCCACTGCTATGGTTAATTGATATTAAATTTGATATCCTAAGATACGGTTTTCCCCGAATTCATTACATTTAGCCCATACGTCAACATCAACAACAAAATTCCTCCATCATGAATAAATTATGGCCAGATATTTTGATGCCGTCGGAGAGGCAAATGGATTTCTGCGAATGAATGAATGATTCATATTTATCTGGCGTCAGGTTTCTTCGACGTAGCTGTGGCAGTGGTGCCATGGGAATAAGTCTGTTTCATATCAACCCAGCGACTTCTGCCTTGGCCTTGACCTTACATTAATAATATATTAATGTAAGATTTCTTTGAAATATGGTAAATGTTATTGGGTGTTGAGGAACTCGTGAGAAACCTCTGCTGTTTATTTTTTAATCAACGCTGCTTCGATTTTTGAGTTTTGTAGCGGCAGGCTTATATAAACGATGAATCCTATTCTTTACTGCGGTTGGTGCTACTTATTTGATCAAGGATGGATGAATTTTATGAGCGTATAGTATGTATGACCGTTGGTATATTTTTTCGTGGTTCGCCTTTTCTGTGAATGTTTTTGACCTTAGAATTAGGCTGGATCAAAGTAAAGGAATTGTCCATCCTCGGATGTTCACAAGTCTTGTTGATGGTATTCTTTTTTATTTTTTGTCGTTTCTTTTGGTCTCTCTCTTGAAGTAGTATGAAAACTAATCTGACTTGCTTGATAATGACGAAGCAGTGGCATTTGAAGGGGTATTAGACGATCTTAAATTGAGTTAAATTCCATATCCTTATATATTTGATATACGGAGCCGTGAACTTAATTTCTCTAAAATTAGCAACGCACATCGCTATTCGCTCCCCAGCAAATCGATTCTCTCACTACTGAGACGCTGGCTGCCCCTCATCAGGGATCACTGAGATAACGCCACTCACCAGATTTGTACATCAACGAAGAGCGTAAATTTAATTCAAATAATTTTGGAGAGATAGTTGCCTTACATATTAGAAACACACACCGAGAGGATTTATGCTATACAATATGGACCCATTGCTGTAAAGGAAAACTAAAATGATTAAATGGTTTGTGTTTGTGTTTTTATATAAATCCAATGTTTGCTAACATGTCCGCAATTCAGTCAAGTGAAAAAAATTGATATTAGCCTTTAAAATCATACATCATTGAAAGAAATAGACCTACCAGCTGCCTTTGGTAAAAGTTAGATGAGTTTCTGTCGAGAAGTTAAGAAAGCTGTTTACATGTGACCGAGCACCAAAGGAGAAGTGTCAAATATCTCTCAAGGCGCAAAGAACCTGACAGCCTGAGTGAGGAAGTGGCCTTTGTGCCCAACTGTTTGTTTGCCTCAAGAAAAAAAAGAAGAAGTGGGAGTTCACAAAAACACGAGAACCAAAGGGAGTTTGGAATTCTAAAACTTCGAAATCGAACTGGTGACAGCGCACATTTTGAGTTTCGTGTTTCTTAATCCCGAAATGATCAATTAACATAAGAGGAAAACTGTTAAAAATATTCGGTTTCAAATTGCTGACAAAATCAATTGTATCTATTTGGAATCGAGGCGTCCACTGACTTACAGAATCGTTCTGGAGACATCAAACAAGAATCCAAACCTGGAATATGTCCTTGACGTACAATGCTGTTTTATTACAAGGCCGAATTCGCAACCTTTCCGTGTCACTGTGTAGATCTCACAACGAACTCATTCCAAGAAGACGTCGTGACGCAAAGCAACAAATGAATTTTTTCCCTCGTTTTTTGCGGCGGATGGAAAAGGAAAGGTTGATGGATTAGGGCCGTTTTATTCTTCGGTCTATTAGAGTGGAAAATGGCCTCCCTTTCTATAGGGCTTTAATCATAATCCGTCTGACGGATCGACATCATATCCAGTCTCGTACGTCATGAATATGAAGACTGCCTCGCCTTTGTGGCTTTTGTGCTTTTATTTCCTCTCTCTTCCCTCCTG
>NC_087200.1:115348026-115355526 GCF_015104395.2 Macrobrachium nipponense | reverse complement strand
AATTTTTAGCAGCCCCTTCCATCCAAGTTTTATCTGAAACCACTCTGACTAAGGCACAGTGGAGCGCTTTAGCAGTGGCATGTGGTGGTTATGTGTCTACTAGTATGGTAAGGGCACAAATAAGATGTATTGCTATGGAATCATTGATAAACTCTGGTAGAATAACTGATGAAAATGAGTTAGAATTGGCTCAAGAGTTGTTGAACGTAGCACATGCTGATCTCATAAATAAGCAAGCAGAAAAGAAAGAGAAAAGTGATGCAGAGTTAGAGCTTAGACCCATTAAAGCAGAAGAGAATTTGATTAAGCTAAAAATGCAAGCTGAAAGAGAAAGAATAGACAGGGAAAAACAAGAAAGAAGAGAAAGAGAAGAATAAAAAGCAGCAGAAGAGGAAAGAGAAATCGCAAGACATGAAAGGGAAATGGAATTGATAAGAGCTAGATCCACATTACCTGTAACACCGTCTAAGCGTAACCAAGGTAATCAAGACCCTGTATTTGATGTAGTAAGAGTACAGAAGTTAATCCCTAAGTTTACTGAAGAAGCTCGAGATGAGTTTTTTGATCACTTTGAGAAAGTGACTTCAGGTATGGGATGGCCAGAAGATAAATGGTCAGTTTTGCTACAAACTGTCTTGATTGGTAAAGGGAGAAGTGCCTATCTAGCCTTAACAGCTGATCAGTGTAAAGACTACAAGGTACTTAAACACAGTGTGCTACAAGTTTACCAGATGACCCCAGAGTACTACAATGAAAGATTCAGAAATTTAAGAAAAGATGAGAAGGGAACATTCTTAGATTATGCATACAAAGTGAGAAGGTGTTTCAAACGTTGGTTAGAAGCTGCTAAAGTTAAAACTTTTGATGAGTTGGAAGAGTTACTTGTTCTTAAACAGTGTCTTAAGGGAATTCCTGAACATATGAGAGCCTATTTGAGAGAGAGAGAGGTGTAATAACGTTTACTACTAATATAATTAGTAGTAAACGTTATTACAATGTCAAGTACCAGAGTCAACAACGCCCAGGTTTTAAGTCTTATCCAAATAACAGGAACAAATTTAATGGGAACCTACAAGTGATTCAACCTAAAGTTGTCTGTTTCAAGTGTGGAAGAGTAGGACACTACAGTCAAGAGTGTTACCGGAATCAACAGCAGTCAAAGTCAGTTGGTCAATTTGTGAAAGGTGACCAGGTAAAACAAACTACGAAGAGCAGTTTGGGAAAGAATCAGACTCCAGAGAAGAATGAGACTAAACAAGCTGAATGTTTAGCAACCAATGGAAATGTTACCTCAAGCAGTGAGTGGCTTTGCAGTGTGGAGGCTTTTAAGCCATATATCTATGAGGGTATGCTGTCAACTCAAGAAGGAAGTGTGCAGGTACCAGTCAAGATATTACGTGATACAGGGAGTAACCATAGTGTGGTAGTACGTGGTTCTCACCCTCAGTTGGAGAAGAGTCTCACAGGAGATTCAGTTATTTTGAAGGGTATAGGAGGAGAGGAAGTAACTCCTATATGCCGCTTACACCTGTCATGTGAACTGGTGACAGGGAATGTTGATTTTGCTGTAAAGGACTCAATGACTGTGGAAGGTGTACATGTTTTGTTGGGGAATGAAGTTGGTGGTGTGCCATTTATTCCTTGTCCTGTAGTGACAGACAAACCATTGAGGATTAGTCCTACAGTAGAGTTGGAGAAGAATAACCCCCACCTGTTTCCTAGTTGTGTAACTACCAGAAGTATGAAGAGGACTACAACTGCAAGTGAAGAAACTGAGGATTTTCACACCCAAGAAGGATCAAGTGAAGGATCTTTGTGCTTAGAAGAATTGTTCCAGGGAAGTGAAGTTTCTCATAATGCTGACCAAGAAGAGATTTCCCAAGAAGATGAAGAAGACGACGACGACGACGAAGAAGAAGAACCTGATGTTCCTGAAGAGACTCCGAGTAGTCAAAGTGTTACTGAAGACAGTAGTGAAACTACAGTAGCTGAGTTAGCAGATATTGAGAATTCAACCCTAGAAGTTGGTCAAGTGACATGAGAGAAGCTAATGGACTTGCAGAAGAAGGATGCATCGTTAACTGATTTGTTCTTCAGAGTTGTTGATCGAGAAGAGATGCAAAACTCCTACCTGTTACTATCTGAAGGAAGGTTTGCTGATGAGGAAGTATAGACCTACAGATATACCAGGAGATGCTGTATGGGGCGAATATCATCAAATTTTGATTCCATATCCGTTGAGAAAGCAAGTGGTTGCAGTAGCTCATGAGTCTGGACATATGGGAATCAGGAAGATTGTGGAGAAGATCATGAAATATTTTTTTCTGGAATGGCTTCACAAAGATGTTAGCAGGTTTTGTCGTGAGTGTCATACCTGCCAGATAGCTGGAAAACCGAATGAAACCATCAAGAAAGCCCCCTACAACTATAGAAGTTAGAGAAGTAGAACCCTTTAGCAAAGTGATTATAGATATGGTTGGACCACTGCCAAAGACAAAGAAAGGAAATGAGTATTTGTTAACATTAATGTGTCCTGTGATAAGATATCCAGAAGCAATCCTTGTTAGAAACATATCTGCCAAGATAGCTACTGAAAAACTTGTGGAGTTTTTCTCAAAGTTTGGTATACCAGAAATAGTACAAAGTGACAGAGGAACAAGCTTTACTTCAAAGTTATTCCAGGATGTGATGAATTTGTTAGGAGTGAAACAACAGTTATCCACTGCCTATCATCCAGATACTCAAGGTGCCTTGGAAAGGTTCCACCAGACATTGAAAAGTATGCTGACAAAGTATTGTTCTGGCTCAGGAAGAGAATGGGATGTTGGTTTACCATTAATGTTGTTTGAAGTTAGGAGTGCTTATCAAGAAAGTATGGGATGTTCACCTAATGAGATGATTTTTGGAAGAAAAGTGAGAGGACCGTTGAAGATTCTTGCAGAAAATTGGGAAGAAAATCAAGAGGAAAGCCAAGGAGAGTATGTGAAGAACTTAAGGAAAAGGTTGAAAGAGATTAGAAAATTCTCTTTAGAAAATTTGAAAGTTAGTCAAGAGAAAATGAAAAGGAGATATGATGGTAAGACTAAGCTAAGAAGTTTTAGTGTTGGTCAACAAGTGTTAGTGTTCTTACCTGTCAAGAGATTTCCCCTCACTAATAAATTTCAAGGTCCTTACAAGATAATTCAGAAGTTAAGTGATAGAATGTATGTGATTGAAACACCTGAAAGAAGAAGAAGACAAAGGAAGATACATGTGAACCTCTTGAAACCTTATTTCTCAGAAACTAAAACTGAAACTGTGTCAGTAACCCAAACAACTTTATCTACAGAAGATGATGATGGCTACGAATTGGGAGCTGAAAGCAAGATGAATAATTCTTCAATTTTGGAAAATTTGGAGGATAAACTGAAACATCTGAGTGTTGAACAGGGTGAAGACTTAAGTGAACTAATTAGAAGTGTTCCAGAAATTTTTACAGATGTGCCTAGGAGTACTGATCTGACCAAGCATGAAATCAAGATTCAAGAAGATGGAAGACCTTTCAAGCAAAGAGCCTATCGCTTATCACCGTATCATCGAGATGTTTTGAAGAAGGAAGTTGAGTATTTGCTGCAACATGGATTAGCAGAACCCAGTTCAAGTCACTTCAGTTCTCCATGTGTGTTAGTGAAGAAACCAGATGGTTCATTTAGGATGTGTACTGATTATAGGAAACTGAATTCTATCAGTGTGGCTGATAATTATCCTTTGCCTCTTATAGATCAGTTACTTGATAATATTGGGCAAGCCAAGTTTGTTTCCAAGATAGACTTGTTGAAAGGATATTATCAAATTCCCTTAGATGAGAACGCCAAGTTGCTGTCAGCTTTTATTACTCATTTGGACTGTATCAGTATACAGTTCTGCCGTTTGGTCTGATGAATGCACCCGCAACATTTCAACGAGTGATGGTTCACCTGCTAGGATCGATAGAAGGAGTAGGTGTATACCTAGATGACATCGTGATTTACTCTACAACATGGAAGGAACATCTGAAGATTCTGAGGAAAGTTTTCAAGAAACTTCAAGAAGCAGGACTAACAGTCAACCTAGAGAAGAGTGAATTTGGAAAGGGAACTGTACAGTATCTTGGGTTTGAAGTTGGGAAAGGCCTTCTTGCTCCAGTAAATGCTAAGGTAGAAGGTATCCGTAAGGCTACCCCACCTACTACCAGGAAACAAGCTACAGAGATTTTTAGGCATGGCTGGATTCTATTGTCGTTTCTGCCCAAATTTCTCAGCCGAAGTAGCTCCCTTGACAGACTTAACTAGTCCCAAAGCTAAGTTTGTTTGGACTCCAGAGTGTCAAGAATTCTTTGAGAAGGTAAAAGCCATTTTAACTTCAAGACCAGTACTTCAAGCTCCAGACTTCAACAAGAAATTTGTGATACAAGTTGATGCGTCAGACTGTGGTATTGGAGCTGTTCTACTTCAAGAAGATGAAAATAACATCTACCATCCTGTGCTTCATGTCTACAAAATTGAAAAAACATCAGAAAGTATACTCGACAATTGAGAAGGAAACTTTAGCCTTAATCACAGCATTGAAAAAATTTGAAGTGTATGTGAATAGACTTAGGAATGAAGAAATTTAAGTGTTGTCTGATCACAAGCCACTATCATTTATCCAGAGAATGAAAAATCATAATCAAAGACTGACCAGGTGGTCTTTGTGCCTGCAACAGTATACTTAACAGTGCAGCACATTAGTGGCAAAAACAATGTAGTTGCTGATTATTTATCTCGTTGCGAATCATTGGATTCAACACCGTGATAAAAAATCTCTGGGGGGAGGTATATTATATATTGCTACTTTCAAAATGCATATTTCCCCTTTTCGATTGTATAAAATATTGTGTATAAGATTTTGCGCAACATTTTTTCAGATTCCTAGATGGCTTAGAGATAGGATGTTTTAAATGTGCGTTCAGATTTCGCATAACATAATGTAAAATAAATATATATAACGTAGAAATGTAGAAAGAGAGAGGAATTTTCTTTTGTCCATTTGAAACTACGATTGCTTCCCTATTATGTCAGCACTGTGAGATTAGAGGAACTCCGAGATCTCAGTTTGCTTTCCTAATCTGTCAACACGTTTGATAAGCGAGCTCGAGCCTTCATGTGTTTTGAGATTCTGTCATCAAGTAAGATAAGGGGCTTCTGCTTCGGTCGATCGAGTCGAGTACTTGTCTTTTTTTGAACAGAATCGTCTCATACGTGTATGTCTTTGTCAAAGCCACATGCAGATTACACATTTTGTATGAAAAGTTGCATAAGATTTCGAAGCTTCTGGAAGCATTATTGCCAAAAACGTTTTTTGTCATCCACTGTCCAGCTTCCGTAAGGAAGAGAATTTCATTAGATCTTAGATACTCGAGGCATTCACATCTCTCTCTCTCTCTTCATCCCATAGCGCTTTTGATCTTAAAGTAACGTAACAATTTCGTATTGAATGGTCACTCGTATATATATATATTGTGACGAAGTGCCAAGTATCTGGGTTACTTACACTACCATTCATTAACTGATACCTCACAAAAAGCCAGACACCTGAACCCTCATCACAGGTATTAAACGACTGAATACTCTAAACCGGCAACAGTGACCCTTAACAACTTACCAGTATTGCAGAAAATCAGACTAAGTTCATCAAAACAGGTGTGAGGTAAGTCTTTGTTAGTAATTAATTAATCAAAGGGCATCACTCCATCAACAACTTTAAAAGTCTAAGTATTTCCCTGATTTCAGAAGTCTAAGTACTTCCCTGGTTCTAAGTCACTTCAAGTTAATGAAGGAAAACAGATCAGTTACCACTCTATGTTTCTAACTAACATCAATATAATTATATACTGGTATAAAATAAAGAAAACACTTACAAAAATTTTTAATACAAAAATTTATTATTAAATATTATATATAATATATATATATATATATATATATATACTAATATATATATATTGTGACGAAGTGCCAAGTATCTGGTTACTACACTTACCATTCATTAACTGATACCTCACAAAAGCCAGACACCTGAACCCTCATCACAGGTATTAAATTAAAACGACTGAATACTCTAAAGGCACAGATCCCTTAACAACTTACCAGTATTGCAGAAAAATCAGGACTAAGTTCATCAAAAAACAGGTGTGAGGTAATCTTGTATTAATTAAATTAATCAAAAGGGCATCACTCCATCAACAACTTTAAAAGTCTAAGTATTTCCCTGATTTCAGAAGTCTAATATATATATATATATATATATATATATATATATATATATATATATATATATATATATGTATATATATGGTTGTGTGTGTGCATATGAAATTCTGCTCCTCACTCTGCAAGTGCGTTCATTATTCCTTTTCTCATTTGGAAATGAAAGAAAGAAGGAAAAATAAATCACGACTGTTGCGTGTGCAAGGAGATAACTAACTTCCCAATCTGCCACTGTGTTTTGTTCACTTACTTCTTTAATATCTAAAAGTCAAGGAAACTACTGATGTACAGATGTATTATTTCTGAATCTTTCATCGCGATCATATACTTTTTGTTTAGATCAAACATGTTCCTAATGTAAAAGAAGTAATTATATACACTACGCGGAAATATGACAATTTATCAGAGTCACATGAAATGCTTGACTGTTACTGTTAATTATCAGTCAGTAACCTAAAGGTGATTCAAAGCTTTTCAAAAGAGTAACAATATTATTCGTAAATTAAGCAAAGGATAACACTGTGGCTATGGACCCTGAACATTCCCCAGAGTGTCTCTCTCTCTCTCTCTCTCTCTCTCTCTCTCTCTCTCTCTCTATCTATCTATCTATCTACCTATTTATCTATCTATCTATCTATCTATATATCTATATTCTATATATATATAGTATATATATTATATATATATGTGTGTATATATATATATATATATATATATGATATATATATATATATATAATATATATATATATATATAGAGAGAGAGAGAGAGATAAGCGGAGAGCAGCGAGAGAGAGAGAGAGAGAGAGAGAGAGAGAGAGAGAGAGAGACTGGGGAGTTTACAAGGGTCCATAGCTACGGTATTATCCTTTGCTTAATTTATGTATAGTATTGTTACTCTCCAGACAAGCTTTGAATCATCACCTTTTTATTATTGACTGATACCTAAGAATAACAGTCATAAGCTTTATATGTGATACTGATAAATTGTCATATTTCTGTGTAGCGTATATAATATCTTCGTTTACATTACAAGGATTAGTATGTCTCAAAGACTTATTAGTCCATCCGAGGAGACATCGTGTGCTCACTTACCTCTTAGAGCAGGCTTTGCTTTGCATTCACGGTGTCCTAATGATTCTGTCTAGCTTTCTTTTAATGTCTTCCACACTGTTGCTGTTTTACAACTTCTGGTGGCAGTCTATTCCATGTGTCACATATCTTGTATGGTTTTC
>NC_087200.1:115305526-115343026 GCF_015104395.2 Macrobrachium nipponense | reverse complement strand
CATGAGAACCCCATCGCTAGTTATGATCCCATGAAAAGGAGAGGAATAGTGTACCAAACACTGTCTTGAGAATGGATGCTGCAATTCCTATATTGGTATACTATGATTCACCTTTCCAAGAGGATTGCCATCTAACTACAGTGGTACCTCGAGATACGAAATTAATCCGTTCTGAGGTGGCCTTCGTATCATGAGTTTTTCGTATCTTGGACCGCATTTTACATGTAAAATGGCTGATCCGTTCCAAGCCCTCCAAAAACACCTCAGTAAATTTCATAATAAAGCTAAATTGACCTATAAAGAATGAAATGCTACAACAATTTGGACCATTCAATACCTAACTTAATACGTACTGTTAATTACCTGTAAATAAAGTGTATTAGTGTACATGGTATACACGAAATGCTGTACGTATGTAGTAAAATGTGGAAGCTTACCTTTCGAGTGAGGCTATCTCCGAAAGTGGCGACAGAGGAGGAGGACAAACGGCAAATACGTACGTACGTACACTTAACTTTACGAAACACATAAAAAAATGTAAGGAAAACATACATGAACTAAACTTTACGAAACACATTAACAAAACTGTAACACTTAACTTTACAAAAAACTAAAATTAAAAAATTTTCTTTTCTTTTTTTGATTTTTACATTTTTTTTTACTTTTTTATACTTTACGTAGTTTTTTTTTTTTTTTTTTTTTTTTTTTTACAAAATTTCAACTTCATCACCACTTTCAACTTTCTCTTTTTTAGTATCACTTGGTTCTTCCTTATTGCTTACTCCTGCTAATACTAAAGGCCTCTTTAAAAAATAACTATCCAAGGAAGATTGCTTCTGCCTACTTTTCACAATGTTCCTGAAACGACTCAGGCAAGCCTCATCGAACTGCACAAGCATAGGAACTGTGTAAGCCTTTTCGGGGTGTCTTTTTTCAACAAATGATTGCACTTTATGAAAAGCAGCAAGAACATCCTTAATTTCTGCCGTTGTCATAGGGTCGTCCTCCTCCTCCTAGCCGCTGCTAGAGAACTCCTCTTGAACGACGTTATGTTGCATGGCCTCCAACTCCTTCAGGTCATCCGTTGTAAGCTCCTCTTCACCGTCGGGCCGAAACACAGATTTACCCACTCCGTGAACGAAAGCCTCGATACCCAGGCTTTCGCATTAGCCCTCCACATCACTGGAAGCTTCTCCTTAAGCAATTTGTGGGCCTTGAAGGCTCGAGGAGACTCGGAATGATAGACCAGTAGGGGCTTCATCTTGCAATCCCCACTGGCGTTGGAACAAAGTGCGAGCGTAAGCCTGTCTTTCATAGGCTTATGCCCGGGTAGCTTCTTCTCTTCCTCCGTGATGTACATCCGACGAGGCATTTTTTTCCAAAAAAGGCCAGTCTCATCACAGTTGAAGACTTGCTGAGAACTGTAGCCTTCCTTGGTCATCATCTCGTCGAAAGTCTTTTTAAAGGCTTCAGCCTCTTTCGTGTCCAAGCTGGCAGCCTCCCCATGCCGCACCACTGAATGGATGCCAGTCCGTTTACGGAATTTCTCGAACCACCCATGAGAAGCCTTGAACTCTGGGGTTGGCATTGATGTCCCTTCTCCTCTGTCGTCTTCGCCCTGGGCAATCAAATTGCCGAAAATAGCGCTGGCCTTGTGGGAGATTGCCGTCTCCGTTATCGTATCGCCAGCAATTTCTCTGTCTTTTATCCAGACAAGAAGAAGACTTTCTATCTCGTCGTGCACGTGGGTCCTCTTGCTGGACAAAATAGTGACGCCCTTGGAAGGTGTAGCTCCTTTGATGACATCCTTCTGCTTAAGGATGGTGCCTATTGTCGACGGATTTCGGCCATATTCCTTGGTGATCACACTCAATCGTATAGCAGCTTCATACTTCTTAATAATCTCCATCTTCGTTTCCAAAGAGAGGATCCTCTTCTTTCCGTGAATTTCAACTTTCTTGGGACCCATGACTACGTATATACTGTACGTAATTTCGTATAAGTAGAGTAAAGTTCTCACACAATACGATAAAGTACGTATACTGCAATGATATCACTAACGAATTTACTTTAAAACGAAATCGTTAGAACGAACGAATGCCACGTGCGTACGATAACGATGCTGGTACCAAGTAGCCGAGGCACGCTGCTATGTAGTAGATGCATGATGGAAAGGATGCTGACCAATAGGAGAGAAGGATCTCATGGCGGTGACTAGCATCAGGAACCAATGGGAGAGCAGGAGGATGGTGGCGAGTCTACTCAGTTGGCAGCGCGCGAGTTTCAAAATTGTTATCGGTGGTCCAGGCGAATCTCAGACTTTACAGCAACAGCCTTTCGTATCTTGAGCAATTTTCGTATGTAGAGCCGTAAAATTTTTCGTATTAGCTTTCGTATCTCGAGTTTTTCGTAAGTTGAGCCTTTCGTATCTCGAGGTACCACTGTATAAGAAGCAGCAGTCTACCAGCACTACACGACGTAACATGGTAGTGCCCTTCAAAACCAGCAATTGTAAGTAGCACAACACTTCAGGGCAACAATGACCATTGACACCTCTGATATAAGGGGGTACTTGCCATCCTCCAATAGAGACACTTCTTCTCCCTACCTTTGTTGGAAAAACAGCAAGGCATGCTTTTGGGGAAACCTTTCAGGCTTCACACCAGACCCTACTGGATGAATCATTTTTCTCCCTGCTAAAAGTAAGAGGCCTCTCCCCAAACACCTCTTTAAACCTGCTTGTGGATTTAATGTGACATATTTGTGTCCCTAGCTTCAATCGCTTTTCAGTAAATGGCAGAGAGAACTACTAAAGCCTTAAAGAATAAACGAACTTTGGATAGCTGCTATATCATTCGCCTGCTGCTGCAAAGAAACTCATTCAACAGATTGAGAAACTGCATTATTATTATTATTATTATTATTATTATTATTATTATTATTTTGTGTGTGTGTGTGTGTGTGTGTGTGTGTGTGCTCTATCACAGTCCTCCAATTCGACTGGGTGGTATTTATAGTGTGGGGTTCCGGGTTGCATCCTGCCTCCATAGGAGTCCATCACTTTTCTTACTATGTGCGCCGTTTCTAGGATCACACTCTTCTGCATGAGTCCTGGAGCTACTTCAGCCTCTAGTTTTTCTAGATTCCTTTTCAGGGATCTTGGGATCGTGCCTAGTGCTCCTATGATTATGGGTACGATTTCCACTAGCATATCCCATATCCTTCTTATTTCTATGTTCAGATCTTGATACTATGCATTTTTTCCCTCTCTTTCTCTTCAACTCTGGTGTCCCATGGTATTGCGACATCAATGAGTGATACTTTCTTCTTGACTCTGTCAATCATTTATTATTATTATTATTATTATTATTATTATTATTATTATTATTATTATTATTATTATTATTATTATTATTATTATTATTATTATTATTATTATTATTATTATTATTATAATTCAAAAGATGAACTCTATTCATATGGAACAACCCACAGAGCCCACTGACTTGAAATTCAAGCTTCCAGAGAATATGGTGTTCATTTGAAAGAAACAACAGAAGATGGTATGAAATATAGACAAGAAGGGACCAATTACCAGAAAAGGAAAATAAATGAACAAATTAATAAACAAATAGATCAAAATTTAAGTAAATTAAGGACCACAGCAGCTGAGATGCGTGACAGCAAAGCACATTTACTGCAAAATGGTTCTTCTGTTCAGCAAATCTAGTTGCTCTTGGCAGGAAATGAGGATTAGAGTTCAACTATGAGTGGAGATCTCTATTAAAATAAAACTTATGAAAAATTGACAAACAACAAACCATCTGTCAATGGTCTAAGTCATACCTGCTAATGTTAGGAACCAGAACCTACCACCACGAACTGCTCTGCTGTCTAAAACAGATAAATCTCTGGTAGAGACAGACATCCACACTGGAGAACAGTATTCTAATAGAAGAAGGGCAAATGACCTAAAACAGGTTGCATTGTCTCTATCACTGTTATAAAAATATGAGCCTTATGTATGATACCTATCTTCTGTGAAACATTTGCTAAAACTTTCATTAGATAATTCCCAAAGGTAAGATGTGAGTCAAAAGTTACATTAAGTATTGTTAAAGCTTCAAGCTTACTAGCAAAGTCCCATTCACTCGAAGGGGAGGATCAGGTGGAAAATCAGTACAAGATTTACTAATCAATAATGTTTTCGTTTTACTGGATTTCAGCCTCATACCCCAATGATTGCACCATTCACTAATTCGCCCCATGTCCCAACTAAGAGTTTACTAAATCCACCAGTGCTGCATCATTGGCATACTAAATAATCGTGCCTTCCTGGCAAACAACCATATCACTCTTATACACTAAAAACAACAGTGGACTAGAACTCTAGACACATACAGCAACTCACTGGTGCCTACCTGTAAGGAAATATTGACGTAATCCAAAAACATATCCACCCACTCCAAGATTCTGAAGTTTATATATAAATGTCTTATGATTTGCTAAATAGAAAGCAGCTCTATAATCTTTTAGAACTACTCTAAACTCAAAACCCTTACCAAGGTTTTTGCAAATGGCATATCAAGTGTAAAAGAGCATCGCAGGTACCTAACTGCTTCCTACACACACACACACACACACACACACACACACACACACACGCACACACACACAATATATACTCAACAAAAATGGTGTAATTAAGTTTGGTCAGTTTGTGTAACCATACGGCCAATCTTTTTTAGTGAAGTTAATCAAGTTAAAAATAAAAATGTTCTACCTCGTACTGAGATTGAATTCATGACTTCTACGATAAGCAACTAGCACCTTTCTTCTCAAACAGGAGAGTTAGCTGGTATTCAGCAGTAGTAGTTGAAGTAGCAGCAGCAGTAGCTGTCGTAGCAGAAGTAGTATCAGTAGTCCTTGTTGCACTTGCAGTAGTTAGTAGTAATAGTAGTAGTAGCTGTAGCAGCTGCAGTAATAGAAGAAAAATTAGTAGTAGTAGTAGTAGTAGTAGCACAGGCAATCGTAGTTGTAGCAGTAGTAGCAGTAGCAGCAGTAGTATTTGCAGTGGTGGCAATGGTTGTATTAACAGCAATGATAATATCAACGAAAATATTACCATACGAATGATGAAATGACAACAATAATCACTATAAAATATGGAAATGAAATATCCACGAAAGTCGACGGATATCACTTGGGAGATTCATCTTGTGAAATTAAATATTTTAACATTGTTAACAGAAAAATCCCATTTTAAATCTCACCGGGATATTTAGTAAACGAACCAACTTATTATTTAGTTAGTCAAGGGCTGAAAATAATCAATTTTCGGTTCCCCGAAAAGAAAAATGATTACTGGCAGATTATTTTCACAATGTAATTATAAAAAGTAAAGCAAATGCTAAAATAAATAACACAGCTCTAATAAAGATTACAGCATTATAATGAAGGGAGTTATGACTTGACTTTCATTATGACATATATTTGAGCGTCATACACATACATACATACATACATGCATATAAATACACACGTTTTCACAAACTGATAAATGAATGAATGGTTGATGATACACTTACACATTCTTTACCTGGGACGACAGTGTCATTAATTACTGCCACTGGTTTAGCCCAGACACTCCATGGTGATTGATCCCTCTTTATTTGCAAACGCACATACAAATGCACACACAGACGTACACACATACACAATATATATATATATATATATATATATATATATATATATATATATATATATATATATATATATATATATATACACGAATAATTCAATATGATGGTTAGGCTTTCCCTCAGGAATACAAACCAGCAGGCGTAGAAGACAAAAATTAAATACAAGTGACTTTATTTCTACGGCGACGTTATTTCTACAGCGACGTTACGAGACCGTCTCATCATCCAGGCTAAAAATGAAAGATAAAAAAACTAATATACAGCATAACAAATATTTTTTTGTTGACATGCAAAATACATTGAATAAAGCAATAACAGGCAAGGTACAACATTGAAATACAATTGTTTGGTATTGCTTTACTCAATGCGTTTTACATGTCAACGAAAAATAATTTGTTTGTGCTGTATTGTATATCAGTTTTTATCGTCCCTGTAGCAATAAAGTAACGTATGTTCAATTCTGTCTTATTCTACGCCTTTTGGTTTGTACACGACTATATAGTATATATATATAATATCTTATATACTATATTTATATATATATTAATAGATATATAGATATTACATATTATATATATCATATATATATGTATATATATATTATATATATCATATATATATATATATATATATATATATATATATATGTATACATATATATATCTATGCATATATATATATATAATATATATATATATGATGGATATATCATATCTGTATGAGTGTCACTGTTTGTGTGCATTTGTATGTGCGTTTGCAAATAAAGAGGGATCACCTTGGAGTGTTTGGGATAAAACCAGTGGCAGTAATTAATGACACTGACATTCCAGCTAAAGAATGTGTAAGTGTATCATCAAACATTCATTCTTTTAACAGTTTGTGAAAACGTGTGTATTCACACGTATGTATGTATGGATGCATGTACGTGTGTGTATGACGGTGATCTACATGACCAATGAAAATCATATCTCCCTTCATTATCTTTATTAAAGCTCTGTTATTCAATTTAGCATTTGCTTTATTTTTCATAAGGATTATACTGTAAATATGATCCGCCATTAATAATTCCTCTTCTGGGGGAACAAAAAATTGTTCATTTCAACCCTTGATTAACTAAACAATATCATGGTCGATCTCCTCGTAAACCCCGAATCTAGTTACCTGGGATAATCCAGTATAGTATGAAGCTTACAGCAAATCATATTTCCAAAACTAATTTACCTTTCTACCTGTGCACCTCAAATATATTTTGGTCATTTATCCTTCTGAATGGGAATGCGTACTTTCATGGTAGGTGTGATAATTTATTCAATGGTTTGAATTTCATAAAGCCGTTGCGTATTTATAAGTAAATTGAAAGGTTTTTATGCTTCAGAAACTGCCAGTTTATAAGTTGATTCGTTTACTAAATATCCCAGTGAGATTTAAAATTAGATTTTTCAGTTAACGGAGTTAAAATACTTTGTTTCACTAGATAAATTTCCCAAGTGATATCCATCGACTTTCGTGGATCTGTCATTTCCATATTTTTAGTTATAATTGTTGTCATTTCATTATTCGTATGGTAATATGTAAGTGAATAAATTCTTTTGTTACAAGATATGTCTCAAGTATAAAAGGTCCATTAAAACACTCTGGTTTAAAGCTAAGGACTAAATTTCACCGGACTAATTCCCACCCTTGTCAAGTAGTGAATGACAGAAGAAGTTACATATGCGAAATAGAGGGAGATATGCCCTTAGGTGATGCCTGGGGTCACTGGTAAGCCGATGTTAGTTCTGTAAATTGTTAATCTGCTTCATCGTTGCCTTAAGGAAGACATTCTCTAAATGGTCAGAATCCCAGTCTCCACTGGAAAGGTTGATCCTATATGTTGTTGTTTTATCAGTGTAGATTCTACAGCTGATATTTGTATTGACAGCTGCTTTTGTATAAAATTTGGGATGAGTTCCAATCCATGGTATGATTCATGTTATTTATGTGATGGACAATTGCTGAACTATGTTGTCCATATCTAACTGAGTGCTTATGTTGAGTTAATCTTTCCGAGAGATTTTCCTGTGAATCCATAGTATGACTTATCACAATCCCTCCAGGGGATTTCATGGACTCCTATGTCTTTAGAGACTGGTTTCTGCTGAACATTAATTAAGGATTCCCCTAAGGTATGTGTAATCTCTTGTAAATTATCCTTGTGTGGGATTATTATTTTGACTGTGAATTTTTCATTTTCTTTGTTTTCCGTGGGTTTTTAAGTGCTTGGAGTATTTTTCTATTATTAGCTTGGGGTATTTTAACAAGACAAGTTGATTTCTGATTGTTCCAAGTTCTTTGTTAGGAAAATCTGGGAAGCAAATTCTCAGGGCTCAGAAATAAGTTACTTGCTATGCCGAGTTTAACTGAAATGCCATGATAGCTGTAAAAGTGTTTGTAGTTGTCATTAGTTCTGATGATTATGGCATCTAAAAAGGGTATTTGGTTATTGTTTTCCCATTCTACTTTAAATTTTATCTCGGGACTAAGAAATTTACTTTTTGTAGAAAGACATCACACACACACACACACACACACACACACACACATATATATATATATATATATATACGTATATTGTTACGTGTACCACCTTCAGCCACTGTAAAGTAAATAAAGTAAATTTATTGAAGTAAATAGGAGTTATGCAACTTTTTTGGCAACACTTCATATGAGTCAGGAGTTGCCAGTTTGCTATCCTTGACCTACTCCTGACCCCATCCTACCCAGTATACTGCTCCGAAGCTTTTAAATCTGACAGGGCACAACTTGGAAACACAGGTGAGGCGCTTCAAGCTCCATCCCAAGGCGACCAGTGGAGAGCTGCTCAAAACCCAGCCTCCAATAGCCATATTGAACCCATGGTATTGAAGTAGTCATCCTTATTCTGCGGGTACTGAAAGCCTCCCGAAAAGGCTAATCCTTCCCTGCTGGATGCAAGGCATGGGAAAACTGATGAAGCATTGATAATAATATAAATCACAGTTAGTGCCTGTCAAATTAGGCTTCAGATCCCCTGCCCTTTCCCTTTCCCTCTCAAGACCAAACCCATTCCTCTCACCCTCCTAAATTCCTGTATCCTTTTCCTACTCCCAAAGCCCCTGTCCAAACCTTCCTAGCTAACGCCATGGAAGGACCTCATTAATCTAAGTGCGATGAATTGTCAGTGATTGTAAAATTCAGCTCTAATAAACCAGAACCACCTCCCTTTGCAAACATGCGTGTTTTCAGGTAAATCAAAGTCCCTAGTCATTTCCTCAGGGCTAGTTTGCATATACCCTTGCTTGTCCCATTCTTAAAGCGAGCACCCTTCTCTTACAGGAGGTGCTAACCAAAGCTGTGTTACACTCTCCAGGCTGCTCACATCCACCCCTACCCATTCCATTATTCTCCATCTTCGAAAGACACTGTAGTGTTATCCATATCAATGTTGAATGGATAAGAGTTATACCATTTACAACCCTTTTCCTCAGTTTTACCTATAATTGTAAATAAGTAATTTTCTGTACAAACGTTTGTTATGGTGACCTCATTCTTTTAGCTCTCTTTTTTTAAAATTTACAGATGAGGTCGTACAATTAGCGCCTTAGCTAGATTAATTATCGCCATTCAAGCCTCGTACCACATCTATCTATCTATCCATATACATGTGTGTGTGTGTGTACGAATATCTATGTAAAGTTTTATCTATATATATATATATTTGTATGTGTGTGTGTGTGTGTGTGTGTATTTGTGTGTGTATCATTACATCATTAAGTCACAAATTACCTTTTCATACTAAATTCACTATATCCTGAAAACATTTTACACTCAAAGTTTGATACATAGGAGGCAATGACTTCATCAATTCATCTATCGCCAGTTAAAGAAATTCAACTATAAATATTGCTGTCAAATCTTTATTTTTTGTATAAATATTTTGTATCAAAGTCCACTTATCTCTACCGTGATAGCTTAGTATGAAATGTGTAATGTATATGAAAGTTTTCCCCTACCTGTAAACTTATAAGTGAAATTTTATGCCTTCAGATATCAAACCTATAAAAAGCCCATTAAAATTGATTTACTGTTCCTTGGGCATAACTTATTGCCTATGACAAAAGTACTTACTCTGGCCTTATTTCGAATCCTTGTTGAACAGCAGACAAAAGGTTATTTTCTTTACCAACCTCCACCCCCTACTTAAGATAGTCTTCTACAAATTTTCCACTAAATTGAAAAGAAAATTGCGTTTCCCATAGTTATTATACTTTGCTGTAGTTTTCGTTGCAGAATGCTGTTATTGTAGTTCAACAGAGTGTTGTTTCACCAACGGAAATTTAAATAAATACGCTGTATTTTATTAGAAATAATTATTCTGTACTGTTTAACCACACATTATTTATTTATTACATTTTCAATCTAATAAATATATCATAAATAGCCTATCCTAAAATTCCTGAATCTTCAACTCAACGTGAAACACCTTTTTCAGAGCTCTTTAGGCTTTTCCATAGGGCTTTCCTACCCCCCAAGCAAGAACATGAACATCAAGAACAACAACAACAACAACAAAGTAGTTTGTAGGTCCCCGGGTAAGCGAAAGTTATAAAATGTAAAGCCACCCTCATATGACAGAGAGCAGAGTCTAATCCTACAATTCCCGTTAAGTATGATAAAATTTTCTTTCGTTTTCTCTCTAGAAAACTCCTCCATAGAGGAAGAGGATGAACGGGGAAAGAAAAAAGTTGAAAATATAAATATGTAAAATGCTTTATCAACCTAACACTTTAAGAAATTTTGTTGAAGTTAAACTTAGCAAAAATATTTTCATTTACGGCAAAAGTCATACGGTTTTGTGTAAGTAATCAAACGCAACCTCCATTTCCATAATAAGTGTGATTTCGAAGTTAAAAAGGTTTGTTTCAGATATAGAGAATTTTAATCAATGTAAGAACTGCTACGCTCAGCATCTTTGCTTTGGCGGAACAGTCAACACAATCTTGCTTATGAAGGCTCCCTATTTGGCCTCCTATGAAGTTTGAAAATCTGAACAAGCTGTGTTTTGATCATAAAATGTTTTTAATGCTCATATGGCGATGGCGGTAGGGGTCATGTCTTATTGTAAGTTGTGCTGAGATTTTTAGGTGCCAAATGAAAATGGCTCCTCAGCTTAGTTTTGGAAATCCGTTTGATATTTGTCTTTGAACACATTCTGAAAGAAAAGCTTCTCTTCTGAATTTTATGAACACAAAAGTGAACCATTTCAAGTTATCAGTCGCATTTCTAAAGGCAAATCAGAACTTTCTTGTGACCTCTCTGTTATGACCTTAGTAGGGAAGACAGTAATATAGAACTATTACTCTTTACATACGATATCGATTCGAGAATCGCCCTCTTTTCTTTACATCTTTGTTGCTTGGAAAGAGGAAATCATACACCATATCTAGCAGTCTGTTTTGTTGCTTACATTACAGCTATATACAAAATCCACCCTGTACATGATAGGTGAGGAGAAAACAACGAATCCATATAGTATCCCAACAAAAATTTTTTAATCTGATGTGTCGTAACCAATTTACTGTCATTCAAACACTGCAAAAGCCGACAAATTTCAAATTGTTTGACCGGATGCAACAAAGTTAATAAAACAGAGGTACATTATATATCCGCATAAGGCTCTGAATTTTGGGGTCGAAGTAGAATCCATTTCAGTAATATTACCTCGGCGTCAATAATTCTTTAATATTATTCTATCTCTTTAAGGACATAAATGCTTTCTAATGATCAGCCTATTTCTAGTTAAACGCGAGAAAAATTTTTTTCTGGACAGTGGTTTAAATTTGGTTTTTACTTATATTCTTTAAAAAAACAACTTTTGAATGGTTAGTTATTTGTACAAAAAAGATTTTTCTTGCTTAGGAACCTTCAGTCTAGTTGAATAAACTAAGAAAACTACAATCACTGAAGTGTGAACGAACAAGAATTTTGTTAAGAGTGAATAAATAAAATGCAAGTGGTTGGGAAAAGTTCACTCATTCCAAGCAGTCAGCCTATTTATGGATTTTCTGATAAGTACATGTAGGTTTCTTTTATAGAAAATTCTTTAAATGTTCATAAGCAGACTCGTATCCATACGAGCACATTTCACTCCAAGTAACAAGAATAAGATTAACTTCTTTCGTTCTATAAGTAAATGAAAGTCAGTATTACTACTACTTAATTATTTTGATATAAACGAAGATCCTTAATTACAGAGCGAGGGGAGTTACAAATGACCGAGACTGAATAAGCCAGACGTGACCAATCTTCTATCGATGCACATCTGAATGTGAAAGGAATCCATTATAGATGGGAATATAATGGAAGTGAGAACGTCGACAATGGTGCTTATTACATGAGCATTATCGTAATGAGCTTGTCACCCAGTCTCTAGGTGCATTCGGTATGCAGCGCATTATTCCCTTCTGCATGATAATAGAATTGCAAATTACAGCTCATGTACTTGATAAGATTAAGAGACCTGGTATCATGCTCACTTGTATCTACATGAACACATTCGGCCACTAGAGAGAGAGAGAGAGAGAGAGAGAGAGAGAGAGAATCATCTCTGAACTGCTGTGGGCTCATTTTGCTCTAGACAGAATAGCGCTTCAATTATAGATGGTTGGCAGAAGACAATAGTCTGCTGGGGTGGAAGCTTTCGTGTGAGGAGATGTAATTCTCTCTCTCTCTCTCTCTCTCTCTCTCTCTCTCTCTCTCTCTCTCTCTCCTAACCTTAAATCTACCTTAATTTGAATCTTGTTTCTTTGATTAATATGCTGATGATTTTGAGTCATTCGAGACCTCTGAGACGGCCTCCCATTTAGCAGGTGTTAATTTAGTTGTACTCATAAACGACCTGTCCCCAAATTCATATACTGTTTCTCGCCGTCTATGTTCGTCTGCTTGTCAAGCTATTTGTCGCTCTCTCTTGGTGGATTTCTCCAGCTATCCGTCTCTGATGGAATATGAAAGACTTTGATTTGCATATGGACTTGGAAACTAATTCACAAGGCGATAGTAATATGAACAAGGCGTGATCCGACCACCAGCTTACTAGAGCCTCGTGCTAAGATCTAAGGTCAATTAGAGCGTTGTTTCACCAAGGAAAATTAAAATTAATGCGATATAAATCATTAGAAGTAAGTTATCTGTACTGTTTAACATGCACATTATATTTTTTTTACATTTTCATTCTAATAAATAAAGCATAAATATCCTATCATAAAATTCCCGTATCTTTAATTCAACGCAAAACACCTTTCCAGACCTTTTCAGGATTTCCTATCCCCCAACAACAACAACAACAACAACAACAAAGTAGTTTGTAGGCTTACTCCCCGAGTAAGCGAAAACAGAGTTGCATCAACAAACAGATGCCCTACGAAATGTAGCTTGGTGTATCTAAGAAATTGGAAATAAGCCAAATTTGGGAAGCTTGAAAGGAGTATTGATCCTCTTTTGAGCCGAAAGGTGAGGTTGGATGAGAACGGAGGAAAAAATGTGGACTAAAAGGGTGTGGCAATGTTGATTTACGCAGATGATGAAGAGTCAGCGTATGTGGAAAAGTGAATCAGAGAACTGAGTTACTGGTAACTGTGTAAAAATAGCGTGCGATTCGATTATGTTCAGAGGAAGGAGGAGCACAAATGCAAGAAGATGCTCGATGGATAACGAAAGAAATAAAAGAATGGAGGGTCAAGATAAGTATGTACAGAAGTGTGTAGAGGCTGACGTTGTGGAAGTTATCTATATAAAGGCTTTATTCTCGATTCCGCAATTGAAGTACAACAGTCTTTATTCCCTAATTGCTTATACATTTAAAAAAATGTAAAGTTTAGAAATAATAATTTTCCCGGTAAAAATCATAAAAAAGAACTCGTATGATTACATAAGGAATTAGGACTCTTATTGCTATAATCACCTTTTTTGTTAGTCCACTAACATAATAATTATATATATCTAGAGCGACACAGCATAATGCAAATATATTAAAAACATGTAATTAAATCATACAACTAAAACCTAACATATTAACAAAGCATTACGTTACCACCTAGCCTACTTCGAGAGGCAATTGTATGTTTGTCACACTCTGACACTCGAACGCTGAAATCTTTCCGGCATGCGATGAAAGTTTTAAATAATCTCAGCTTTGAAACCATATGCGCTACTTCAGTCACCTTCTTAGAATTTCGTAATATGATATCACCAAAGAAGCACGTCACATTCATCAGCTGTTACGTGATAGCTGGAATAGGTTGGTGCACGATTTAAGCGGTTCATCGAGTTGCAATTTGATATCAAGGAAAGTACAAGAGCTGTATTTTTAAGATATTTGAAATTTCTGAACAAAGACCTTGTACTTGAGTACAATATCTTAAGTATCATTTCAGCATCCTTCGAGTCTTATAGGGACGCTAAATCATATGACCAAGATACTTATACCTAACCTGCGTTCCCCAGGAAGGCTTTTACTCGTATTTACTAAGGGCGAAAATATCACACACTTCCTGGCAGCGATAAGCGCAATGTCCCCTGCGTAATGTAGATCATTCACTTTCCATAGCCCTACTGTTCACCCGTCTTCCACGTTTGTCGTCTCTTTCGCTTTACTACCCAAATACAGCTTAGGAAAATTTGGAGACGAAATCCCCTGTCTTACGCATTGCCAAAAGTACCGTGAGCAACAGACGACCTCTTCACTTTATGTAAGCTGTCAGGCTTTTTTCGTAATGTATTAATGTAGACTTTACTTCTCGGAGTAATACTCTGCCTGATAACAAGACTGTGATCCGGTAAGACGCGATCTACCCTATCAGCAGATAAGCACACTTTGTCTATGTATATATATATATATATAATATATATATATATATATATAATCTATATTATATATATATATATATATATGTATATTATATATATATATATATATATATTATATACTATATATATAGTATTTATATATATATATATCTGTCTTTATATAAATGATGTAATGAAAAGTACTTCAATAAAAACGGAGTAAATATAGTGATAATTATTCAAATTACAAATCATAATCTACTTGCTGAGGAAGCGCCAAGACGTACACGTTAACTTTTCTCTTATTCACTGATAAGCAGGATTTTTTATTTTCATCCTTATTTCTTTCATGCTATTCTGTTTGGTTTTTCCGTCGTCTTCGGAACGTTTTCTTTTGGCGTTCATATTATTGAACACTGACATTATACAGGCTCTTTCGAAAGCTTAATACCAAAAACCCAAGCGCCAACACTTCGACTTAGAACTTCATTTCGTGAGATATATGACAATTGCACATAAAAAGAGTTTATTTGGCTGCAGACTCTATGTTATTAAAAAGAAAGAATCTTGGGTAACATTCAGCCACAATGAAGCAATTTAAGGTTAGTTATGCTCCTGCAGACTCCATTACGAGAATTTGAATTCAGTCCGGATTTATTTTCGGGCGAAGCAAAACTCTCCACCACGCGAGATTTTCTCTCGAGTTTTCGAGTTGTCTGGCGAGAGATTTCTCTCACGAGCATTTTATGCGCGAATTCATTAACGATCACTTTCTTAATTAGAAGCAGGTAGGGAAAGATGCAATCCTTAGGTAGGGAAAGATGCAATCCTTAACGTCTAAAGAATAAGGGCTTAGTATCGAATAGAAATTTTATCTAGATATTCAGACCTAAACTATTTTACTAATTATTACCTTGAATTAACTCCATTCACAACTGATATTTTTCTGATATTTCATATGAAGAGAAGAATAGAAACATTACTTAAGCCCTATTAAAAATATGAAGGTTTACCTGTCTGTAATGAGCGGAAGATGCAAGAGACAAGACAAGTCATAATTCGCTTTCGCACGATGTCCTTCAGACCAAACAATCACACACCTATGTTCAGCGACCTCTCTACCCACATTTGGACCTGGGGGAAGTAGGCAAATGGCTGCTGATAACTACTTTGCATTCCAGATGACATGCCATGCTGTTTTTTGTAAACAACTTTAAAACCGACTTGTGGATTTCCATGCCACTAAAGCACTAAGTGTTTCAAACTTCGTCCTAATTTTTGGAAGTACTGTATGTTGCCATATGTGTTTCATTACCTTTTTGACTGAACAAATGACGTTAAAGCTGCACTTGGCCACCCAACCATCCCCAAATGTGGTGACGTGTATCAGTGACGACAGTAGAGCGTATCCTCTTGCTATACCTTTTCAAAAGTTGGTTTGCCTAATGGTTTAGTGTCATTTTACCAATCCTGGGCAATAGGAAACTTTTTAAAGCAAATCTATATATTGTATGATGAGATATAAATTTTTCTAAATAACTATGTTTTAATCTGTAGGAATGGGGGAAGGCTCTGCGTCAACAATACGGATAAAGCACAACTTGTTCGAAATGGACTGAGGTAAGGCAAGAAGTTCAATTCAGTGTAGACTACCATGAATTATGACAATGTTGGAAACACTCAGTGCTTTAGAAGCATGGAAATCCATACGTCGGTTGTTTACGAAAAACACTATTTCATGGCCTCTGGAATGCATTAGTAAGTAAGTAGTGACGCGAGGTCCCAAAAATACCTGTCTTCAGATCACCGAGATGGTCAAGTCGTATCAATGGAAGCCTATGAACAGCTGCTTGTTGTAAGAAGATACTGAACTGTGATTTTCATTTGATGTTCAAAAAGGTAATGTAATGTACATAAAAATACGAAACAAACTCACATGCAGTTGAAGGTGAAACTCTTAACCTTTAAACTTTTTCCCGTATTCTAGACGCAACGGAAAAATACAAGAAAAGTTAGTGAATTTTTAAACGTCAGTTTTCCACTGTCTTCATTTCCTTGGCTTTGACCAGCTTCTGTGCCTTTTTTATTCGCCCAAAACTTTGAAACTATTATTCGCGTCGGTGGTTTGACCTTTGGTGCATTTGCGATTGTGAGTCATTCAATGTTAAATATTTTATTTTTGTTTTATAAAAGTGGATTCTGAGCTCAGAAAGTATAGCAAAATCATTGTAGCTGCCTATGAAAATCAAGTATAATCACGTGTCCGCGAACATATCTATGTGATAGAAAAGACTTAAGAATGAAGGGTGGATAATAACAAAAATTATTCTTGGACTTTTCCAGATTCGAGGTTTGTTTGAATTAGACATTGTTAACACTATAGAATATTTGTAATTCATTAAATTTTTCATTCATTAATTTTTTCTACAATATTTATCTCAGTACCAAAAATAATTTTTTATAGATTAGCTTTTGTACGGAAAATTAAACGCACATGTATATATATGTGTATACACACACACACACACACACACACACACACACACACACACACATATATATATATATATATATATATATATATATATATATATATACATTATCTGAAGCCACTAGGAAAGTTCAAAATGAAACGACAGAGTGCCAAGTACTTTCGTGTATTCAACACACCTTCAGGGCACAAAGTGTTATACTAAAGTCATGTACTTACTTTTGTGATTTCTTAGTGTGTCTATATATATATATATATATATATATATATATATTATATATATATATATATAATATATATAGATATATATATATATAATATATATATATATATATATATATATATAGATATATATATATATATAATATATATATATATATATATATATATATATATATATATATATATATATATATATATATAACATTTTGTATGTAAGTAGTATGTATGTGTATTTGTGCCACATACACTTTTACACGCACTGAGCAATTTCAACCGAATTTGGTATGCAAATAACAGCATCAGGGAAAGACTACTGTGGGGGTAAGATATCTATGGCACCAAAGAGAGGAGGAGGGGGTGAACTGAAAACGACAGATATTGGTGTCTAATCCATAATTTTTGAGGTGGCTGAGATTAAATGACTCCCAATGGCCTACAAGTTCAGGTTCAGCCCCAATATGGAGGTGTGGGAAGGATTGATTTACAGCACTCGGCAAGATATTAGTCCGCTTGACTAAGTGGCCTAATATCTTGTCGGTTACTGTAAAAATAACCCCCCCAAAAAACGACAGATATTAGTGTCTAATCCATAATTTTCGATGTCACTGAGATGAATAGTGACATTCCTGATGCCCTTCAATTCCAAGTTCAGTTCTGATAGGAAGGGGGTTGGTGAGGGGTGCCAAAGCTATGAGTGCCTAATCCATAGCTTTTGAGGTTGCTGAGATTAAAAGTGGCACTGTCAATGCCCTATAAATCCAAATTCATCCGAGATGGGAAGGGGGTGAGAAGGGGTCAAAAATAAAATGTCAAAAATTATTTACATTAGTGTCTAATCGACGGTTTTTGAGATCGATGGAATGAACAGAGATTCCCAGTGTCCTTCAAGTCCAAGTTCAGCCCCAAAAGGAATAGTGGTGAGAAGTCGTGTAATATAAAATGTCAAAAATGCTAGGCATTGTATTGGTTGATTGATTGGTTTGTTCCTACTGGCGCTGGCCTATGTAACTGAAGCAACTATCTTCACAGGAGAGAGAGAGAGAGAGAGAGAGTTTTTCTGTGCAGTGCCGGTTGGTCAACTAGTGTACATATATATATATATATATATATGATCTATATATATATATATATATATATGTATATACATATATATATATATATATATATATCATATATATATGTATATATATCTATATATAGATATATATAATATATATATGTGTATATATATATATATATATATATATATATATATATATATATATATATATTAAATGGATCTATCTTTCGGTGATATCAGTATAATGCTATATGAGCTGCGGCCCATGAAACTTTAACCACGGACAAGTGGTGGCCTAGCCTATATCGTTCCCTGACGCCCGATTATGGCTAACTTTAACCTTAAAGAAAACAAAATCTACTGAGGCTAGAGGGCTGCAATTTGGTAAGTTTGATGAGTGGAGAATGGATGATCAACATGCAAGTTTGCTGCCCTCTAAGCCTTACCTTACATCTACCAGAGAATTGCTAGTACATCTTCCGGTACATTTTGCATCTTCCAGTCTTGGATGGTCTGGGATGCAGCTGAGATATTTGTCGAGCTTATTCTTAAACACATCTACGCTCATTCCTGATATATTCCTCAGATGAGCTGGAATCGCACTGAATAGATGCTGCATTATCGATGCTGGTGCGTAGTGGATTAATGTCCTTTATGCTTTCCTTATTTTTCTTGGTATAGTTTTAGACACTATTAATCTACCTCTGCTTGCTCTTTCTGATATTTTTAGCTTATCATGTAGCGTTCTCTCTTTCCTTCTAGACTATATAATTTTAAGGATTGTAGTCTTTCCCAGTAGTCAAGGTCCTTAACTTCTTATATTCTAGCTGTAAAGGACCTTTGTACACTCTCTATTTGTGCAATATCCTTTTGATGGCGTGGGTACCATATCATATTGCAATATTCAAGTGGACTACGAACATATGTTTTATAAAGCATAATCATGTGTTCAGCTTTTCTTGTTTTGAAGTGCCGTAACAACATTCCCATTTTTGCTTTACATTTTGCCAATAGAATTGCTATTTGATCATTGCATAACATGTTCCTATCCATCATCACACCAAGGTCTTTAACTGCTTCCTTATTTGTGATTGTCTCATTATAAGGTCCCCTATATGCATATAGCTTTCCTTCTCTGTCTCCATAATTTATTGATTCAAATTTATCGGAGTTAAATACCATCCTATTTACCTCTGCCCAATCATATACTTTGTTAAGGTCTCTTTGTAGCACGTTCCTATCTTCATCACTAGTAATTTCTCTACTTATTCTTGTGTCATCGGCGAAACTACTCACTACCGAGTCCTTAACATTACTGTCTATGTCTGCATCATAATAGCAAACAGTATTGCAGCTAACACCGTACCTTGTGGCACACCGGATATTACCTTAGCTTCATCCAATTTCTCATCATTTGCAATAACTATCTGTTTTCTGTTGTGTAAAAATTCTTTTAACCATCTTCCTACTTTATCCACGATATTGTGTTTTCTAATTTTCTTCGCTAATATATTATCGTCTACCTTGTCAAAAGCTTTTGCAAAGTCAAGATAAACCACATCTGTTTCATTTCCGCTTTTCATATTTTTGTATATGTTCTCACGGTGGACTAACAGTTGGGTTTGTGTACTTTTTCCGGGTAAGAAACCATGTTGTCCTATATTAAACAAATTATTTTTTATTAAATGTTTCATAATATTTTTCTTCATTACCCTTTCATACACTTTCATAATATGTGATGTTAGACTCACAGGCCTATAATTACTTGCCTCTAGTCTTGATCCACTTTTGAAAGTAGGGGTAATATATGCTAATTTGTGCTCATTATAAATCTTGCCTGTATCTACACTTTGTCTTAATAATATTGCAAGTGGCTTTGCGATAGAATGAACTACTTTCTTTAACAAAATAGCAGGAACACCATCAGGACCTGCAGCAGCTCCATTTTTAATTTCATTAATAGCCTGCACAATATCAGCTTCATTAATATCTATGTCAGCTAAATATTCACTATTTTCGTCCCTTACTTCTGTATCATTATCTTCATTATCAATTCTAGGGGTGAATTCTCTCTTATATCGTTCTGCCAATATGTTGCATATTTCCTTTTTTTCATTCGTTAATCTCCCTTCAATTCTTAGAGGGCCTATTTCTATTCTTCTTTTAATTATCTTTTTCGCATACTAGTATAATAGTTTGGGGTTTTGCTTGATATTTACTAGGGTTTTTTCTTCCAAGTCCTGTTTTTCATTTTCTTTTGATTGTATAATCTTTTGTTCTGCATTTTCTATCTTACTTTTTAGTTCTATAACTTTCCATGCATTTTTTTCTTTTGCAAGACCTTTTTTCCACTTTCTGATTTTCTGTAACAAGATCCTTCTGTCTCTTGGTATGCATGACTGATGTTTACTTTCTTCTTCGGTATATATTTTTCCACTATTTTCTCTAATATTTCATATAGTATCTCCGTATTTACTCTTATGTCATCACTTACGAAAATGTTATCCCAATCTTTGTTTAATTCTTCATTTATTTCTGACCATTTTATATTTTTACTGTAGAAGTTGTGATTTCCATATCCTTCCCATTTTTTCATTTCTTGCTTATCTCTGTTTTCACTTGCTTTGGAATGGACTGTTAATTCTATGACATTATGGTCTGAAATACTCGCATTATAAACTATTATTTCTTTAACATAATTCACCTCATTCACAAATACTAGGTCTAAAGTATTTTCCTTTCTTGTTGGCAGGTGATTTATTTGTTGAATGTTGTATTCTAGTAGCATATCTAATAGCTTTTCGAATTGCCTCTTATCTTCTGCACTACTATTACTCTCTTTTTTATATGTATAAATACAACACAATCTCCTATTCGTTCTTTCCAGTCTACGAAAGGAAAGTTAAAGTCTCCAGATAGGAGAATAGTCCAGTCCTTGTGATTTCTACATATATCATCCAATTTTTCTATTATTATGTCATACTCTTTAGTATTAGGGGGTCTATAAATTACTGTTCATTAATTTTTCAGATTCAAATTCTACCGCTGTTAGTTCACATTCTGAGTTACTATATTTCTCATATATTTTTCCTTGTTTTTTGTCCTTCTCATATATTGCGGTTCCCCCTTGATTCCTATTTTTTCTATCTGATCTATAAGTTTGGAACCCTATTATTTGATCACCATTCCCAGTCTCTGGGGAATACCAGGTTTCACTTATATCTATTATATCTATTTTCTTTTCAATTTGGGTTAGTTCTTCTAAGTACTCTATTTTTCTTTTTGAGTTAGTCGTAACTAAACCCTGCGCATTCATCACTATGATGGTTTGCATGTTTTCTCTTTCATTTAATATGGGTAATAATAAGGATTTTCCCATGTCTCTTTCCTGTTCTGGTATGTTGTTCTTTTCTTCATTTCCAGAAATTCTGACATTAAAAAATCCAACTTTTCCATAATATTTGATCTTCCTTCAGCATAATTATTCATTTTGTGTCTGAATCTGCAATTTTCTCCATATCTGCAATATCCTCTTGTATCATAAATACAGTCCTTATCTCTTGAGTTGTATTTTGGAGCTGACAGTTGGAAATATTTTGGTGACACACCATATCTCGTTGATGGCTTGGTTTTTTCTTTCACCTGATATTCTTTGTTCCTCTCTTTATTTGTTTCTTTCTGATTTTGGATTTTATTATTTGATTGATTATTTATTTGATTTTGATTCATGGCTACAGGGTGCATATATTTACATTTTTTGTCGAACTTACATCCTTTTCCTTCTTTTAGGTTTTTGCATATTTTTGGATGTAGATCTCTGCAATCATCCTCATAGCCGTCTGGGTATGCACATTTACCATATATTTCATAGTTGTGACATACTTTAGGATGTTTGTAGTAACATCTTTCTCCGAATCTGCAATTGCCTCTTTTCAAAAGGTTGCAGACTTTGTCTTTCTTGTCTATTTTTTCCTCTTTCCCATCATTGTTCAAATCTGGGTAGAGCCTCTTCGGGATTTTCTTTTGTGTTGTCATGTCGTAATTTATTTCTTCGTATGTATGCTGCTTGATTGCCTCATATGTAGTATCAATGAGTATCTCTGCATCCATACTTTTATCTTGTTCTTTGTTTTCCTTATTTGTTTACTTCTCTTCCATTTTCCTCTTCTTCTTCTTCCTCTTCCTCTTCTTCTTCATCCTCAACTATTTGTACATTCAGTCTTGATTTAATAACATTGTCTATCCATGATAGACATGTTGAGCAAAATATTCTTGTATCTTTTCTCATATCTTGCATTACCTCAGCACATTGTGGATGGGTCGGAATGTTGCATGCAGCACATTTTCTGATCAGGTTTTGTGGATTAACTATGCTATACCACACCTTACACAGTTTGCATGCTTTTGGCATTCTTTTTCCTATTGCATCAATTAGGATATTTACAATGTTCACCTTATTCATTTTCTTTGTCGGAATATGTTGATTTATGTATATTTTCCTTATGAGTCTCTTGACCACTTGGATTTTATTTGGAACTTCTTCAATTATTTTCAAGATGTTTTCTGTTGATTTGTCCCAGTTTGAAGGATCATATCCTTCTAATATATCTATGAATGCTTTTGTATCTTTTTGGTTAGGGCTGTTGTTGATCTCATAGATGAGAAATGCCAGCTCCCTTCCTGCTACCTCATCGTATTGCGAATCTGCTAAACACGCTAAATTTCGCCATTTCTTACCACAGTTGGAATTTACTGCCATCTTGATCCGATTTACAGTATTTCACTTGATAAACTAACTTAGTAGACGCTTTATCCTACTATTTTCACACTAGTCTTATCACCGACAGTTCACGAACACTTCTAGATACTTCCCAAATTCTAGACGTATGTTAAATGCGTGATATCTGTTGATTAATCGGACTGTGCGCGGGAACGTCTCACCAAGCAAAATGGCTACTTTCGGTAGTTTTCAGGATTTGAGGGCGGACAGAAAAAAGTGCAGACGGATAGACAAAGCCGGGGCAATAGTCTTCTGAAAGAATGATATAGGAAAACAAAAGTTTATCAAAGTATGCAGGTTATAACCAACCCATCTCTCAAAATGTGAAAACGCGGCCGCGTAGGCAAGGGTAGAAATCAGAACGAAGAAAGCGATGGAACAAATTAATTAAGAAATTTATATCTATCACCTGAACATATTTCCTTGGCATTCGTTCTGATTCTGTTGGCGTTTTTGCCTGTAATGTTCTGTTGACATTTTTCGTCAAAACAGGAATGTGCAAGCTTTTTCTTAGACACTTAAGACTTAGGATAAAGATAATAACACTTGTTAATCTACAATGTCCTATTACATCCTCAACTTCTTCATGGTTTCGGAAAATAAATGAAGAAGCTGTTGCTTTCACCCGGATGGAATTTGAATCAATGAATGTAAAGATACAGTGAGGCCTCTCTAATGTGCCTCGTTGCAAAAAAAAAAAAAAAAAAATAGGTCTGTTTCTGAGTACAGAGAATATACATATACCTCCTGAATTCAAAATATATTTTACTATACGTGAAATGAGCCGTCATTGGTATCACACACACACCCACACGCACGCAACACACGCACGCACACGGCACTGAACTTCTACCTGCCTTTTTCCTGTGGCATTTGCTTAAATACTGAAGTCACGTGCATCTACTGTGAATTTTAACCATTACACACACACACACACACACACACAATATATATATATATATATATATATATATATATATATATACACGTATATATTATAAAGGCAGCCTAGAGCATGTAAGCCATGTTAAAAGTATCAGAAAATAACATAAAATGTGTAAAATCCACGAATTGTGTGTCTCCTAAGTTTTTTATTTTACGACTCTCCACTCTTATTCAGCTTACCTTCTTATAGTGGTGGTAATTCAGATAGGTCTCTAATACGTTGGTGGCCACAGAAGCCCACCTGAAAGTACCTCGTAGCATTGCCCCAGGGTCTGTGCAAAGGACTTTTCCAAACCATCTCCTCCTTCCCCTCATCTGCAAACACAGCAACGTCGTGAGGTTATGGCGAGGTAGCCCAACACGCCATCCTGAAAAGAATTATATAAATCTATTTTAGTTGGCGCATACATTATGGCAAAGGATATGATGAAGCACATTTTCGCCATTATTGCTTATGTTCAGTGATTATGCCTTTTCGCCTATGCAAAGCAGGTTATAAAGCCAAAAATAACCTACTGATGACTTTTTTCAGATGTATGAAAATTATTTTATAGCCCGTGTCACCTCTTATAAACTGAGATCCTCGCACATTTAACTCTATAAGCACTGAATCAGGGTGGGGAATAAACGTAGATGTCACTCTATAACTGGGCTCGAACCGAACCCTGTTAGATTACAGTGCGGCTGCACTAACCCACGCTGCTCTTGAATCACTCGTCAAAGCACCATGTGATAGAATGGCCGTCAAGAGGTAAACTGGTGTGGATTGGCATGAATCCTGCTGAAAAGATGCCTGATTCTTCCGTTATATTCCCCTTTGGATGCAAGGATTTATTGATAAGCGTATTAACTAATAAACATACTATAATAAGTAAGGAGGTCGAGAAATCAAGAGGCATTGTGCCTTTTAAAAAAGTATATTTTAATCCGATGGAAGGGTACAATACACACAAATATGTCTACAATATATACATATGTGTGTGTCCGTTAAATATACAATTCACTATAACTTAGGAATAGCTTACAACCAAAGAGAAAAGGATCCGAGTTTATGTGATAACATTTGTGCTTTTATATATATATGTATATATATATATATATATATATATATCTATAAGATATATATATATAGTATATATATATATATATATATATAAGATATATATATATCTTATATATATATATATATATATAATCTTATCTATATATATATATATATATCTTCTTATAGTATAAGTCTATATCATATATATATATATTATAATTATAGAACTAAATAATTGAGCATCAGGCTCTTATTTAGAGTACTGTTACGGCTTCTTCAAAACTTTATGAGCCTTCGTATTGAGAACACGCCTGTAAAACCTTTCCGGTGTTGTACATAGTAAAGGCTGGAAGTCCTTTAGTATTTGTCAGACTCACAAAGCCTCTGAACAGCGTCAATGTTGATAGCGCTCAAAGTCTCTTGCAAGCACTAATTTTTGTGCCACAAGAAGTTGAAAGTCGCATAAGGAATTTCACTCGAAATAGATTTCATGGAAGATGGCAAAGCAGGGTGTCGTATGGTACTGGTGGAAAATATGAATTATAATAATATTTTTTTTTAAAGGATACCAAACCAATAGCAATCCGGCAGGAAAAGTGTTGATACACATATTGGGAAACAATATTAAAGCCTTTTCCTTTTTATTTTAATGCTCATATTCTACAAACAGAAATCGTAGAAACAAACAGCTAGTTCTGTTGCTAGATTTTATGACGTTATCTTAAATGTTAGGAACAGGGAAGCTTCTAGTCACAGGTAACTCCAAGCTTTGCAAATTATTCATAGTGTTCAAGTCCAATTTTATCTGTTGAAACTGGATTTCACAGAGGAAGTGTTATGTGGTGCATTAACCCGTGGCATCCAACCTCATTTCCAGCACATCCACCATTTACTCACTCTCGGATTTTCTGAGGTTTAAAAGTAATTGTAGTTTATATGGGGGAGCAACAAAATTCCCATCCTCTGCATACTGTTGTATCTTATTCTGAAGGGTAACCACCTAACAGGGTTCACTAAAAACGCCCCCAAAATCCTGTTTTCTCATTTGCCTTTAAAATGTGATGTCCGATTTATACAATGTGCTCATATTGTAGATACCTTCAAATTAAACTTTAGTTTTTAAGTTGCATCCAACTGTTTAAATTGAAGGTAATTCATATCCTGGTTAATAGATCAGTTTTCACCATTCATACGGAGGATGGGAATATATGCATAAAAATATGTTCAGTCTACACTGTTGGAAGCAACTGATATTGCAAACCTGTATGAAAAAAATACATTCAGTTTAGTCACTTGAAAACAATGGTCTAAACTGAAGGTATTTAGAATAAAAGTACCTTGAATATATCGGACATCACATAAACAATGACAAAACTATGTTCTTAACTTCTTAAGGATGTTTTCAGTAAACCCCATTATATCGGTTACCCAGTAGAAGAAGAGACAGCAGTATGCAGAGGATGGAATTTTTGTCGCTCTTTCGCATTAAACTGGGTGCTTTAACCTTAGAATATCCGAAAGGGTAAGTGAAATGGTGGATTTGTTGGAGTATGATTGTAAGATTTATTAACTGGTAGCATTCAACTTTATTTCCAACAAATCGCCTGCCCATCCTGGGACCGGCCTTCCTGAGAACCAAGGTAGACCTTCCCCACCCGTCTTGGGACCCATGGCAGGCCTCAACCGCTTGTCCCGGGACCCATGGCGGGCTCTGCCTGTCCTTCCCGAGACCCGTCCTGGGACCCATAGGGGGACCCGGGACCTGGGGAGGGGCCTCACCCACCCGTCCCAGGATCCGTCCCAAAGAGATATTCCCCACTGACGCAGAAAAGATTGTAGCGGACCTCGCCCTCCCGTCCCGGGACCTGTGACGGACCTTGCCCGCCCGTCCCGGGACCTGTGGCGGACCTCGCCCGCCCAACCCGGGACACGTTGCAGACCTCGCCCGCCTGTCCTGGAACACGCGGCGGGCCTCGCCTGCCCGTCCCGGGAGAGAGCTTAGCCTTAGAACCAGAGCAAGCCACTGAATCCTTTCAATTCTTCTAGGCTTCTCTAAATCCCCTGCTTCTCCTGGCACTCCACGAATCCTACTCAATCCTCTAAATTCTCCAGGGGCTTCTATGAATCCTCTGCTTCTTCTCCTGGCACCTCCACGAATCCTACTCAATCCTCTCAATTCTTCTGGGGCTCCTCTGAATTTCCTGCTTCTTCTCCTGGCACCTCCACGAATCCTACTTAATCCCCTCAATTCTTCTGGGGCTTCTCTGAATCCTCTGCTTCTTCTCCTGGCACCTCCACGAATCCTACTTAATCCCTCAATTCTTCTGGGCCTCCTCTGAATCTCCGCTTCTTTCTGGAACCTCCACGAATCCTACTTAATCCCCTCAATTCTTCTGGGGCTTCTCTGAATCCTCTGCTTCTTCTCCTGGCACCTCCACGAATCCTACTTAATCCCCTCAATTCTTCTGGGGCTTCTCTGAATCTCCTGCTTTCTCTCTGGGGCACCTCACGAATCCTAATACTTAATCCCTCAATTCTCGGGGGCTTCTCTGAATCTCCTGCTTCTTCTCCTGGCACCTCCACGAATCCTACTTAATCCCCTCAATTCTTCTGGGGCTTCTCTGAATCTTCTGCTCTCTGGAATCCTCTCCCTCTTCTCTGGGGGCATCTCCTCAACCCTCACGAATCCTACTTAATCCCCTCAATTCTTCTGGGGCTTCTCTGAATCTCCTGCTTCTTCTCCTGGCACCTCCACGAATCCTACTTAATCCCCTCAATTCTTCTGGGGCTTCTCTGAATCCTCTGCTTCTTCTCCTGGCAATCTAGAAATCCCACTCAATCCTCTTAATTCTCCCGGGGCTTCTCTGAATCCCCTGCTTCTTCTCATGGCACCTCCACTAATCCTACTCAATCCTCTCAATTCTCCTGGGGCTTCTCTGAATCCTCTGCTTCTTCTCCTGGCACCTCTACGAATCCTCTCATTTTCCTCACGGTTTCTATAATCCTCCCATTTTCCTTATCCTTTTAGGAATCAATAAAACTCTAAGAACACATTTTAACATATTTATTTCCGTTCAAGTTCAATTTCCCTGAAGGATAAACAAAACAAACTTATTAGAAATAAACAGCAAACTTTCCATACAACAAACATTCTCCTTAAATTTTTCACATCTGATCCGTCTGACTGAGGCCAGTGCAGACTTGATCGCGCCATTCCTTGAAGATCGACAGTTGCTCCTGCAGTTTATAGTTGTCCTTCTCCAGGCGTCTGTATTTCTCCTCGAGCTTCTTGAAGTTGGTCACCAATTTCTCATTCACAGCTGTCGAACCTCATCTTCCAGCTAGTTCCTCTTGAGTTTCTCAGCCTGAACTTCACACTGGAGTCCACACTTTGCCGTGAGGCCTTCCACTTCCTTCTGCAAGCGCTGGAACCTGACTTCGAGGTCTTCCCTGTCGGATTCCCGCTTTTCGGTGGCGTCTTTTTGTTCCTGGATGAGCCTCGCCATCCGCGCCGCTTTTTCCGTCTTTAGCTGCAGGTCTTTCGCCTTTTGTCGTAGGAGTTTCTCGAGCGTCTCGACCTGGCAGTTTGCCTTTATCCTTTCACATACGGCATCGTTTCTCTGCCCATTTCTTTCGCGTTGTCCTTCAGCTGCTGATTTTCTTCTGTCATCTTGAGGACCTTGTCTTCCAGTTGCCGTTTCTCCCTCTTCTCGTGATCGTTGTCTTTCTTCGAAAACAACGTTTCAGCTTCGAGCGAGTGGGCCCAGTCTTGCAAGGCCTGCTGTTGCAACACTTCCTGAGCGATCTGGATCACAATAGAGCGTTCTCCCCCCACCCCACCCCCCAGCCCGTCTTCTGAATCTCTTCATGCAAGTCGAGCCTCTGTTGCAGCTGAAGAATCATCTTGTCCAAGTTCACCTGCTGCTCTCCCTGGCACTGGATGGTGTCTCTCAAGGCCACAGTTCTCTTGTTCAGTTCCTTTTCCTTGGGGTGTTCAGCTCCATCATCAGCAGTCAGGGGGAACCTCACCGGTAAATTGGCAGCCACAGTTAACAAGATGACTATTCCTGCGTTAGACTTCTCTCCGTATTTCGTACATCTGGACAACAACGTCCAAACAACAGCTGAAGTGTGTTACCTGCAGGCAGCAGAAGCCATACCCAGTTCTTATACTCTCCTCTCTCTCGATTTTTCCTTGATTTTACATATTTTACAAGAGATATTTCGATTTATCAAAATATAGCAGGAAATAATCTGAAAGATTTTTAATTATGCCTTGTCTCTTGGAGTTATAAATTGCTGAAATCTCTCTCTCTGTACAGGAAGCTCTCAAATTTGTAAGAGCATTAAGGATTTTTTGCAGTAGGTATCTTTTCCTTTATTTACCTTTTTGTCTATAAGAAAAACAATACTAACTATAGGCGTGCGAAAAAATGGCCATTTTTCTAAGACAAGTTTTATTTTTATTGAATTTTACAAGATAACTAAAAAATACAAATCTAAATGAATTAGCCGAGACATCAAAAGAAATAATATATATATATATATATATATATATATATATATATATATATATATATATATATATATATATATATATATATGTGTGTGTGTGTGTGTGTGTGTGTGTGTGTATATATATGTATTTATACATAATAATTAACTACTCAACCAAAATGATTTTCAAAAACTATAGGTAAGTTATAAGGGATACAAAGAAAAGATAAAACGAAATTTAATGATTAAATTTTGTCCTATATAAAAGGGAAAATAAGATATAAAGGAGTACAATTTTATTAGAACATAACTTAGTTCGTAAATTGAAGTGCATAATAGAGTTATATAAAGTAGAAAATCCTAACAACCCCATTTCTATTTAAGGCCAAATGACACTAGACTCACAATGACTGCGTTAAAAATAGGTCCAGCTCTATTTGTGACTTGAGTCGACGCGACGTGACGCCACTCGATGCATTCGGTGTGAACTGTTCCTGTTAAAGGCCCATGGAAAGCAGTGTTAAACTGGGTTGGGGATTCACGGTGAGTCATGAATTAGCATGACTCGACGCAATGCGACGCGACGCGACGCGACGCATTTGGGATCTTGGGCAGGTGTGTGCAAGCGCCAGAGAGCCCTTGGGAGCGAGAAAGACAGAGAGAGGCGTTGTTTGTTCAAAAGATAGATAGCAAGGGAGAGAGGAATAGGCAATTGTCTGCTTGCATGTATCTGATCCACGTTGAAGTAAGCTACGCTTATGAGTTTTTTCTGTGGGACAGAGCGTTTGGGATTGTGATATTTGCTGATTGATTTATGTACTTGAACCATATTATATTAATTCAAACATTGACGGTCAGATTGATGCCATATGTCTTTGCACCTGAAATATTAACGTGAGAAAGCATTGAATCCATTCATTGAACATATTTTATGTCAAACACATTTTATTCTATAGCCTGCAGTATCGAGGCCTTCTGCTTAAGGTTTGAATAATATTCTGTCTTTGTTTCTCCTTTTATGAAACTTTTTTGCAATGATTTTGGGGTAAAATTCATCCAATACATTAGTTTTTGTTGTTGTCATTTTATTTCGTTTCTACACGTAAAATTGATGATAACAGTAGAGGCATAAAACGACTTTTTTCTGCACCTGTGAAAAATTCTACAAATTTTAGAGAAAAATCTTTTACACCTTTTAGGGCGCTTCTCTTTTACCTGGCAGCGTCTTCAATGACTAGGTCCTAACCCTAACCGGCATCACAAAAATTAGTTTTAACTGTGTCGCTCAAGGTCTCCGGCCGAGAGAGAGGGAAAGTTCTTGCAGTGTAACCCGCTTTCATTTCATGTGCGTATATGCATCAGTGTACTCTATTTCAGGTCTGTGTGCAAATAAATACGCATTTGTGTAAGGAGGTGAATTGTAATCATTGTGCAAACCTAATCACAGTTTTTCTCATACCACAAGACAGGAAAAACTGTCGGTGGGATGAAGTATAAACCAGTAATAAAATTACCTCACATCACCTTCATAGTTGACCGTCTTCTTTAATCTCCCAAATAACCACAGAGAGAGAGAGAGAGAGAGAGAGAGAGAGAGAGAGAGAGAGAGCAACCACTGCTAGCTGAGTTTCCAATTATTTTATGCATCCTGTCAAAATAACCCCTAACCCCCGACTAGACTCATTTCCCAGATGCGTATATTTTGCTCCTTCCTACATCTTGTTCTTGCACTAATCTCCATCTTCTCAATCCAGGTGACAAATTATCTGGGTTTTTTTTTCCCAACAAGATATCTTACGTGGTATATACACATCTGACGTAAGGAGCTTACTTCTGCTCCGTGGTTCAAAAATAGATGAATGATAATGATATCGTGAAGTTTACAGTTTGCCCAAAAATGTAGATATTCGAAAAAAGAACAAAAAATATTGGCGATACTTTCGCAATGGATTTATGAAATAACCTTTTTTTTGACGTATATATTTTGCGATTTCCTGCTCAAAGTGTCATCATTTATTTTTCAGTACATTCAAAACAAAATTCTTCGCCGTATATTGGCCCTAGTTTGGCTGTCACTTTCAGTAGTCTCATGTTTCATTCCTGGCTTCAGACCCCTTAAATTTTCTTTGACAACACAAAAATCGTTTTTTTGATATAGTATAATATTTATGAGATACAGCTGCCGCCAAATAAATTCGTTCCGTCTTGCCATGTTCAGATACTCATAGTTGAGCTGCACTCAAGATCTTTACAGTCTAGTTAAAAACGCCCCCATCTAGGAGTTGGCTCTTGAGTTTATAACACAATGAATATGGATTTCAAAGTTACTATTTGAGTAGAACTATGCTAAAAATAATAGTAACGTTTCATTACTATTTGTTATTATAGTAGTAAATGTTTTGGCGAGGCCTGTATAGAAATTCAATTCGCCATTACTATAACTATATTAAGGTTTTCTTACTACAAGACAGTTAAGAGTTCATAGTTCTTGTCCCCAGTTCATAAACAGTACGGAAAATGATGATTTAAAATTTAGGTTGTTAGCCTCGTATTATTTTGAGTGACTTCCTATTAACTGAGGGTGTATAAACTTTAGCAAGAACCATTTACTATTCAAGCAGCAAGAAAAAAGAATTTGGCTAAGGAGAGGGAAAATCATTGAATTACCCTACCACAGGAAATTAAAACCCTTCAAAATCTTGTGGATAAACTGCGTAAATTTGCATTTCCTTTACAAATACTCTGCAAATCACTCTTAATTGAAAAATAGGAACTTGGAGATATTTAATCAAATGTGACAAATCTAATTTGGCTAGAGTGAGGAAGGTCGGAAGAAATCTCGATAACCGCGTCGGGGAGCTCAAAAGAGCCGTTAATATTATCAGAGGAATTACACAGTTGCCACACATTTTGAGTTTTTGAACGTACAATGAATTTTAAGTTAACCCTTAAACGCCGACTGGCGACTGGGACGTATTTTACGTCGACATTTTTTGTCTATCCGGGTGCCGACTGGACGTATTTTACGTCGACATACAAAAGTTTTTTTAAAAAATTCGCGGAAAAATACTTTTAGGACTACCAGCCGAAAAACTCTAGAATCAACCGCGCCTGGGGATGCTGGGTAGTTCCACGGCGATCAGGTGTTGTTTTGCTTTGTTGGTTTACAATCGTTCACGCAGGGCGCGCAAGCGCGAATTTCTTTCTTGCCGCACTAAAAAAGTATCTGTGACACATCTCGGAAATTATTTCGTCACTTTGACATAATTTTTTTACCATTTTAAATTAGCCGTTACATAGAGTATTATATATGAAAATGTGCGCATTTTTATTTAGAATACAACAAAAAAATACTCATGATTGTAGCTTTATCAAGTTTTTTAATGAATATTTTCATATAAATAACGATAAGTGCCAAAATTTCAACCTTCGGTTAACTTTGACTCTACCGAAATGGTCGAAAAACGCAATTGTAAGCTAAAACTCTTATATTTAAGTTAATATTCAATCATTTAACTTAATTTTGCAACTAATTGGAAGTCCTCTAGCACAATATTCGATTTATGGTGAATTTATGAAAAAAACTTTTTCCTTACGTCCGCGCGGTAACTCTTCCGAAAATAATCATACATGCGATTGTGGTAATGTTTGCACCATTTTAAATTAGCCGTTACATAAAGTTTTATATATGAAAATGTGCGCAATTTCATGCACAATACAACTAAAAACAACCCATGGTTGTAGCTTTTATCAATTTTGAAATATTTTCATATAAAAAATGATAAGTGACAAATTTTCAACCTTCGGTCAATTTTGACTACCGAAATGGTCGAAAAACGCAATTGTAAGCTAAAACGCTTATATTCTAGTAATATTCAAGCATTTACCTTCATTTTGCAACAAATTGGAAGTCTCTAGCACAATATTTCGATTTATGGTGAATTTATGAAAAAAACAACACTTTCTTTACGTCCGCGCGGTAACTCTTCCGAAAAAATCATACGTGCGATTGTGGTAATGTTTGCACCATTTTAAATTAGCCGTTACATAACGTTTTATATATGAAATGTGCGCAATTTCATGTATAATACACAATAAATAGTTTGGAAGGTTGTTGTAGCTATTCTCATTTTCGAATATTTGCATATAAATCACGATAAATAGAAAAAAAAAACCACGTTCGGTCAAATTTGACTCTACCGAAATGGTCGAAAAAACGCAATTGTAAGATAAAACTCTTACAGTCTAGTAATATTCAGTCATTTATCTTCATCGTGAAACAAATTCGAAGTCTCTAGCACAATATTTAAATTTATGGTGAATTTTTAAAAAAAAACTTTCCTTCCCTCCGCGCGCGGATTCTCCGCCACAAATCTCCGAAATGCGTAAGTCCCATTCTCGGAATATTTGCTCCGTTTCAATTTAGGCATTTCATAGAGTTTTATATATGAAAATGTGCGCAATTTCATGTAGAATAAAACGAAAAATATTTGAAAGTTTTAGCTTTTCTTATTCCGAAATAATTGCATATAAAAAAATATATATATAAAAAATTTGACATTCGGTCAACTTTAGCTCGTCAGATATGGTCGAAAACTGCATTTGTAAGCTAATATTCTTACAGTATAGTAATATTCAATCATTTGTCTTCATTCTGAAACATATTGGGAGTCTAGGACAATATTTAGATTTATGGTGAATTTGAAAAAAAAATATGTGTTTACGTAAGCGCGTTACGAATTCATGCATTATTTTGTGATAATATTTTCTGTGTGTTTGCTTATCGTTTTACAATTTGTTATATACCAAAATGATTGAAATGTAGTGTACATTACACGGAAAAAAAAAATAAAGTAAACTTGTTACCTTCAACCCCATGATTTTTGTTTTTTTTGTTTTTTCTTTTTTTTTGTTTTTTTTTTTTGTTGTTTTTTTTTTTATTTTTTTTTTATTTTTTTTTGCGCACAGCGCGATTTGGAATACAATTATTATAAATTTTTGAAATTCGTTTTTGCTCTAATTCCATATATCGCATTATTTATATATGATAATGATAATTTTTTTCATTTCTGATGGCTGCATACTAAACTTCAAGCAATGAGAAAAAAAGGAGCCATAAATGAACTCTTAATCTTGAAAACTAAGCGCGCTGTGATTTTTTGAAAAAAATATTTTTTCCGCTTACGCGCTCACTCCCAAACCCCTCCGGCACACGGGAGTCAATTTTGTTATTTACCGCTCCGGCGTTTAAGGGTTTTAAACAATAATATATACTACTTATAAATATATTATATATATATATGATATATATATATATATATAAATATATATATATATATATATATACATATGAATAACTTATCACGAAGTATATAAAACGTGATGCTATGTATAAATAAAGGTGTTTTGCCACGAAGGAAAAAAATGAAAAAGCGAGATAGCCAAGTACTTTCGGTCCTGTTCGGGCCTTTTATATATAAATACATATATATATATATATATATATATATATATATATATATATATATATATATATATATATGACATCTACGAAAAATTGTGAAAACGTTAATATTAAAACTTCAAAGGGAAGCTGGACGTGTCCACATTTACAGCAGGTTTTAATGCTCTTATATACAATAGATTACTGGGCTAATTTAACGATCATTTTTCAACTTGCCCTAATTGCCCCTAAACTTGAATATTAAAATCTCCAGCATTTGCATTAATATTGCAGATCTCATGGCAGTGATCCCTTATGGCTGAGTATAAAGGATCAGCCAACAGTCTCCCAGTTCTAGAACTCTCCCCCTTATGATCATGGAATCTGGAAGTAGAGGGTTTTGATAGATGGGCCAACGTACACGATTCCCGATTCGTAAGAAGGTGGCAATTTTTCTTTATGGTTAACAAAATTCATCATTTTATAATTGTTACAGAATGTTCCACAACCCACCTCTTCAGTAATATGCTATAAAAAAATTGATAAGTTTGTTAACCATAAAGATTTACAATATTAATGTAAACGCTGGAGATTTTAATATCATAGTTAGAGGCATATTTGAAAATGATGTTAAGTGAGCGGAATCTTTGTATATAAGAACACTAAAACCTGCTCTAAATGTGAACACGTACAGCTTCTCTTTGAAGTTTTAATGTTAGTGTTGTTTTTATAATTTTCGATTTGTATCGTAAATGTCTTATATATGTATGCTCTCTAATAATATTTTGACACACACACATATATATATATATCATATATATATATTATATAGATATATATATACCACGTAATAATATAATATAAGATATATATCCTAGATATATATATATATAATATATATATATATATATATATATATATATATATATATATATATATACCAAAACCCCTTTCACTCTTACATTATTCAGCACTATCGAGAAATACTGAAAGCATTCATCCTCTCGTTTCAGCATTCTTTATTCTGATGCCTTTGCTAAGCAGCTTCTTCTGTATTAACTTCCCTTTAGAATAAGGTTTCATTTTCTCTTATTTTCCACATACCACCGCTTCCTGCTTGTTATCTCTCATTTCCTCGTCTCACCACTTCTTTTCATCCTTGTTCGTACCCTCGCACACCTAAAAATACAGCCTGCTGACACCCCGACCTGTTTTTCATTATCCATTCACCTCCTGTACTGTTACGGTCTCTCTCTCACACCAGCCCATCGTCATCCAATTTTCTTTTTTCTCACCTTACATGCTACGCTAAAGATACACAGCCATTATTTTCTCCCCTTCCATTTCCAACTTGAATTGTTATGTATTTTACCTTCCGTTTTAATTAAATGATGATCAATTAGACTATGAAATGAAGGGTCGTGCATTAGTGGATAGTTCCATTTCCTCTTTTGTGTAACTATAAGTAAAACACGTTTTTATTCTTTGGCTAAAGTTTCAGACATAAAATAAATGAACAGCTATGAACGAAATGGTTAATATAAAATCAGCGACAGAATTTAATAAGCAGCGACAATTTTTCTTAAGGAAAACTTCTTATACTTTTCTTTGCTAGTCTTTAATGCGTTTAAATTAAACATGTCCAAACAAATTCTTAACCCTTTGCACTCTCGACATTACGGCCAAATTTTCCCATCTAAAGGCTCAAAAATCTAAAAAGAAATAAAGGAAAATGTCTATCCTGCATTCCTAGTCAAATTCAGTTCTAGTTTTTACCAATGTCACTGTCAGGAATACTTTACTGGTCAGATAGCTTATTGGAAATCAAGTGTATCCAGCGTCACTGTCATAACAATGTTATCATAAAAAAAGCTTTCAACGGTCATTCAGTGTTTTACTCTAGTATCCATTTACATTTATGCATTTCACTTAAACATAGTGAATAACAACTTTCGATTTAAAATACTGAACTCTCCCCACTCAGGATTCGAACCTCTTTTAAGTTTCAGATTATACCACCAATATGTGCTGTCAACAAGGAAATATTAGTATCTATATAAGAAAACTGCAGGTTCATTGTATGTCGGCTGTTTACCTAGATCTGGTTAACATGACGAAGTAGGTGTAATAAATATCAATTTAAACAAAACGTGTAACATTATGCTTCATTACCAGAATCATTCTGGGTGTGTTATAGTACAAATAAAAATGTATAACGATGACCTGAAGTTCATCCTAGGTTCTAATCCTGCCTGCATTTTGTTAAGATATATATATATTATATATATATATATATATTATAATATATATATATGAATGTATATAGTAGGCAGGAAGAAGGGCGCAGGAACATATACATATCCAGTAGATACATAAGAAAACTTAAAATGGAAATTAAGTAAGCTTAAATACAGAATCACTCTTAAATACATTTACACATTAAAAAC
>NC_087200.1:115298026-115300526 GCF_015104395.2 Macrobrachium nipponense | reverse complement strand
ACATCCCATTACAGGTGTCATTCAGTACCTCCATCCCTCCGACCGTGAACCCACTAACTGACCGCCCACCAGCGGTTAACTGGGAGTTTAAAAACCAACCCAGGGGGGGGAAAACCAAAACCAGATACTTTAGGGCGACCACGGAAACCAGGTTGCGGTCAATAGTTCAACCGGCAGACGCCTTACTTTGTACCAACACAAAATGTAGAAATGACCACCACAGGAGGGATCTGAATGAATTCTAATCGAACATAATCTCCGCTATGCTTGCTTCGGGCAGGACTGCCTATAGATTTCGTCAAGGTAATTCTCGTAATATAACTGGTTGGAATGACTTGGTTAAAGATCTGTATACATACTCACGAGAAATGTTTTTACTCTGGAGGCAAAATGGTAACCCCAGGGAAGGGCACACTGCATTACTAATGAGGCAGGCGAGAGCGCAATTCAAACTTGCTCTTAAGCACTGCAGGTCAAATGAAAAACAACTAAGAACTGATGCAATGTCTAGAAACTTAGAATCTGGTGATTAACCTCGTCTTTGGAAAGCTATCCAGTCCTTAAATCCAAAACTAAAAAGCTATCACAGAGAGTAGGGGAAGCAGTCGGAGACGAAGCTATCGCAAATATGTGGGGCGATCACTTCAACAATATCCTGAATTGCATAAATGATCAAGCTTCCCGAAGGGATGTAGATAACCTCCCTAATGACAACATTCAATTTCATTTTGCAGACCGTATTACGCCAGGTAACATCAGCGATGCCATAAACAGCCTACCTAATAATAAATTGCCCGGCTGTGATGGTCTTCCCGCAGAGGCTTTCAAATTCTGCCATCCGATAATTTACATTTTGCTAGCTGCCCTAATCAATGTGTGCATAATTCACCAGTTTCTTCCAGACTCCCTACTCTTAGTTCACTTGATACCATTAATAAAAAACAAGCTAAAGGATGCAGCTGACCCTGGCAACTACCAGCCGATTGCAATCACAACGATCGCATCGAAGATACTTGAGTCGGTTCTTCTTGTGAGACTTCTCCCCTTTCTACACACCACTGACAACCAGTTCGGGTTTAAAGCAAACCACTCAACTGACACTTGCATCTACATACTGAAAGAATTGCTGAACTACTACCTATCATCAGCCTCTCCTGTTTTCCTATGTTTTGTAGATGTAAGAAAAGCATTTGACAGAGTAAACTACCTGAAGCTCTTCCTGAAGCTGCATAAAAGGGGCACACCCCTATATCTAATTGGCATTCCACATTGCTGGTTCTCCACACAGCAATTCTGTGTCAAATGGGGTAACGTATTATCGTACACCTTCGGCTCCCTAAACGGGCTTCGGCAAGGGGGCATTCTCTCTCAACACCTGTTTAATACATACACAGAGGCCTTGAATGTCGAACTGAACTCACTCCCAATCGGATGCACTGTCAATGAAACAACTATAAACAACCTCTGTTACGCCGACGATATGGTTCTGATTTCCCTATCAGTGCATGGCCTCCAACGACTCATCGACACTTGCTGCCAATATGCAGAGGAATTTGATATAATCTACAACGAAACCAAGACCCAGTGCATGTTGCTGCTCCCGAGATTGCTTAAGCATATTGCAGAACCACAAATTTTCCTCGGAAACCATCGGCTGGAATTTATGTGCGAATTTCCGTATTTGGGTCACATTATCACAGATGACCTAAAAGATACGGCAGACATTGAACAGAGGCATCGTAAACTATGTGCAACTGGCAACATGATTGCAAGAAGGTTTGCCTTCTGTCACCGAGACGTGAAACTGCTGCTCTTCCGCTCGTACTGCTACAGTATCTATGGGTGTTACGTCTGGACAAACTATACCTGAGAGACCATGAGACGTGTCACTGTTGTGCACAATGACATTCTGAGACGCCTCACAAACACTCCACGCTACCACTCCGCCACACAGATGTTCTTAGAAAACTACCGGGGCAATTTAAAAATCATTGTAAGGTGAACAATGTCCAGTCTGGTAACCCGAGTGAGAAACAGCGGCAACTCGCTCATACAAAGCATCCTAAGGAGTGAAGCAAGAAGATCTAAATTGTGGGAAAGATGGGAAAATGAGGCCTTTGGTCCCTAAAGGACTTAATCTCTGTATTGGCAAGATGTCATCTGCAGATTTTGTCATTATTAAATTTATTGCTGATATCTTATTTTTCATTATTACTGTGATTACTATCAAGTTAAATTTTTTTTTTATACATTCAATTTTCGTATTTAGCCCTATGGACCTGACTACTGTAACCACCTAAGGTCTCTAGTTGATATTTAAGTTATATAATCTGTGCACTAACTGTTATAACTCTCAATGCATTTTTTCTCACCAATATTATTACTGTTATTACCAGTATTATGATTACTATCTTTTATGCTACCTCAGCTATTTAGTGGATAAGTGCCGATTACTCATTTTTCTTATCATGTTGTCTCATATATCTAGATTGTGTATGTT
>NC_087200.1:115278026-115293026 GCF_015104395.2 Macrobrachium nipponense | reverse complement strand
AACCCCTTTACTGCTCATACAATTAATTACAATGAAACTTAATGTCAAACTCCCATTTACGTAAATAACAACTCCTGAATAATTACATCTCCCGGTAAAAAAAGAAATGCTATTTAATCTCAATCCCCAAATTATATCTCTCATAGGAAAAGGAAGAAAAAAAAATAAAATAAAGATAATCACAAATAGATTTCCCCAATCACAGAATACATAATACATGTATAATATGCATAACTCCCCACCACGTTTTTCCCAAGAAATGCTCCATGTAAAGTTATGGAATTTGCCAGAAAGCAAACTCTTACCCATGCGCTTTCATGAAATGCTATTGCCAACATTTCCAGATATTGCTAAAATCCTGATCAATCCACCATCAGAGGAAAAGGAACAGCACACGGCTCATCACATCGCTTGTCAGCAGAAAAATCCACATGCGGACGTAAGCTCAAACAGCAGCATAAAAAATGTCCAGTCAGACACACAAGTTTGGAAAACTCATGATTCTATAGAAAAAGGTCTAACTGATGCATTTCACAGAATTAACTCCAGGATATGACTAATGTGTTCAAAAATTTGTCTCAAAGACTTATTCTCTCACCAAGACATTTTCCAATTATATGCCTCCAAAATAATACACTTGTGAACATAAAAAATGCACACATCTCCATAGGACTCGTAATGCAGTAATGTCACTCGCCTCTAAATAGTCACGAAACCAAAGAGAAAGAACCACAGAAATCTTCTCTTGGCTCGAAAAGACAAAAAACTCCCATAACCACAAAAAAGGGTCACCCGCCAAAGATTAATTCCAACTCCATATATTTCACCATATTAATAATAACACCACTCCGGATATAAAAATATTTCCTCCATTTGGTTAATAACCACTCCCCTTATATTTCTCTCTTATTTCTCCAATAGCCACATGTTAATAAAAAAAAACACCACTCCAGGAATAGAGAATAATCACCTCTATTTCGGCAAATACAAAATATTTACCTCTATTTCCCCAATACTCCATGTGGAACAAAACAAGGCTCCAAAAAATATTAAATCTCAAAAAAGGAATATCAAAAAATGAAATCCTACCTCCAAAAAAATGTGCACTCAAGGCATCTAGCTCACACACTCACAAATATTGCACCATAATCTCCAAATATGTATCTCCATTTGCAACAAAGATGGCTGCAAAATAATTGAACTAAACATAGCTCATACCACTATTGGCAAATATCAAAATGGCCAAAAATATATCTCCAATATATTATATCTCAAATTATAACTCCAAAATAATATATACCTCCTATTATAACTCCAAAATAATATCTCCAATTCTCCAGAGAATAACTCAATGTTTTAGTAAAAAACAATAAAACTCTCTCCATTTAGCATAACTGCTAAAAAAGGGCAAAAACTCAGCAATTAAAACTGTCTAGAAAATTCTAGAGAAAATCACCAATGTGCCACAAGTCATTATAACAGAACTCCAAATACACAGTGTCTTAGCCAAGACTTCTCCATATGTACTACGACATAAGCCACTAGAAAACTTAACCAAGTTTCCTATCTCTCACAAAGTTGTCACAAATACAAAGGTATTGTGCAAGAAAAATTTCTGGAACATAACTATTCAGAGAAAAATTGTAGTGCCATTATGTATACATTCAAAACATGCAAAAAATTCTCCCGTATATTTCTCTGCAGCATCAAATAGCTGAAACCCAAACACGTTCCCGAACAATGACTCTAAGTCATGAACTGAGATAATAAAAAAATATTCACACCAACTGGAGAGAAAAAATAAACTCAAACAAAAAAAAATCACCCATGGTAAAAAAAACTTGTGTCAGCTATGGCTAACTTCCATAAAAGGAGAAAAGAAAAATCTACGGCCTTGTTCATTATCTCCCGTGACTCAACAGATGTCAAGCAATTACCTGCTGAACACATAAAAAAAGGAAAACAAAAAAAATAATGTGTTGCTAGTTCCTCCCAAATTCAAAAAAAGATTTTACCTCCCTTGATAGCATTACAATACCCACGTATTAGTGTACAAAAAATCAGTATCAGAAATATCATCATCACAAAATCACTAAAAAAATTGCTATCATCATCATTAGTATCAGTATAGAAAAAAATATCACCAATGTTAATGCTTGTCCATTCTCCAAGGAATTCAGCACAAAACTCAGCAAGAGTTCAACAAGATTCAACACAATTCACCAAGATTCAGTCAGATTCATCAAGATTCAGCAAAAGTCATCCCCCATGAATCACTGAAATATTCTCCAAAGTTACAAAAACTCAACAAATAATTAAGACAAGACTTCTCCCATTAATTCATAGTAATAATTATCCATGAATAATTATCTGTAATAATTATAAAATAATCTCCCACGAAGTATCTCAAATCTCTCGTAAAACAAGTCAAGTAATGATAATTATACTTAAGCAACCCTCCCGTGACACATCTCAAGTATAATAATTATTAATAATAATAATAATTCTCCATGGCAATAATTCTCTTGCAAAGATCTCAAGTAAGGGTGAAATTCAAATAGCTTACACTAGTATTGCTGAATCCTATGATACACAATTTCTCCAGATGCAACACCATTGCCACACAACACAGATACAACACCAATCATCGGCATTTCAAAGTAATTTCTCCAACACAAAAAAAAAAAATAACAATAACCTGTGTCTCCCCCTTATATTTGTGTCTTTCAAGGCACAAGTAAAACATACACCCATACAATGTATTTCAATTCTCTTTTATTTCCTTTTATCTTCCTCCAAGAGAAAAAAAAATCTCTTCTCTAAAAAAAAAATGACTCTACGGGCGTTTCACTTCATCAACTAATCAAGCAGCTGATGTCTTAGTATTCATTGTCAAGGGCAAACCCATACCCCAACACCCCGACAAAGAAAAAAAAAGGAGTTCACCCCCAATGAGAAAAAAAAGTTTCTCCCCCCGTTAGAACAACCCCTCAGTCAAGCGGCAGAACACTCCCAGGCATGCCAGTAGTCCCGGCAGTAGTACCCATCTCCCCTTGAACAGTGTCTGAGGACCCCCTCCCAAGGTATACACTAGTGCCCATCTTGCAATCCCCTCCCTCGAGGTATGCAGTACCCACCATGCAACTATCACCCGAGGCATGCTATACTCCCCTTGCAATGTGCTGTGCCCGTGAAATTGTGGCCGCTCTTGTCTCCAAGCCAAATATGCTTATCTAAGCACAGTTCACATGCATAGAAAAAAAAACATCTTAATACACCCCTATGTTTTAAACAAAGACGAATACGTCTATCATAAACACACGTGAATAAAGAAAACACGTCACTTCTGCTACTATGAGCAAAGAAAAAAAATTTTCGACCTCTTAAACCAATCCCATTCCACTGAAATATTAAAAAAAAAAACATACATAACACTCTTTAACACTCACCATTCCATAATCGGAACAAAAGAACTCGGAATTCGCGTAAGACACGGCAGTGATACATGCACCAACAACAACACCCGCTCGGCCATCCCGGGATGCACTCGTCATTACACAAGCAAAAGTCACACTGATTGCGCCCACTGCTCCTAGGCTGACTCCCTGGGAAAAATGCTGAGTCCAATAAAATCCTTCCCACTCCCTTCACAGTTAACGGATAGACATTTCTCATTTTTTTTTCACTAAGTAACTGAAAACTAACAATCCCCTCCATATTTAACAATTTTCCACAATCCCACAAAGGCTTTGTCGTTCGAAAACTATCGCTAAGCCATAACCCCTTTATTTTCTAACTGGTCACCTATCTCTACATTGGCGTTCCCAGGCATAAAAAAACTCTTTCATACCACTTTTTAACCGCTAGCCACCAAATCCTGTAATGGGGAGTTTCCCGCATTATTCATTAGGTAAGCGTGCAGCTCGAACGTCAGGCAAACCAACACACAAGCCTCTCTCTCTCTCTCTCTCTCGGCAACTCCTCTCTCTCTCTCTCTCTCTCTCGTCTCTCTCTCTCAACTCTCTCACTCTCCCTTTCTTCTTCTCTTCTCCTTCTCTCTCCACCTCTTTCTCTCCATTCTAACAGGTAATGAAAATGAGAGAGTCGCATCATCAAAATAAACATTTATTAACAGTGAATAAATAATGAATCAATTCTATTAAAACCCCAACAGTAAAATGTCTGACTGTATGCAGTCACCAAAAAAGTCTACACCCCTCTGGGACTCCCTGTCCCTCCATTGCCAGAACCGTCTGTTTCAAAGACACAGAACACATCCCGGTAAGTACACATAAGTTTAGCAACAAAATCAAAGATCAGATATTCTTAAAAATGTCAAACAGACAACAAGCCGCTCTTTGGCTAAAGTAATCTTAACTCACCCATGCAACCGGACTATTTTGCACACTCAATAAAAAACTCCCGGCGAGCACCATGGCATCTTGCCTTTCTCTCGAAGACGCCTCTATCAAAAATCCCCCATAGACTTGCGTATGAAACTATTAAAGGGAAGAGGCACACACGCACATACGAACGCACACTTCGTTAGCACCTCACGATTCTAGCTGCATCCAGTTTCACAAAGGCACTTTGAGAAGAGTTCATGAACTCAGTACATTGACTTGTCTAACTAAGCAGTTTTACCTCACGCCACCCATAGAAACTCATTCATCAGCTTCTCTCGGGTCGTCGCCTCTACTCTGTTCTTCACAATCCATAGGTCACAGAGAACACACAGACAATATATTATTAATCAAAAACCCTAGGCCTAATATATATACACACATATAATTTTTATTACCACAGGGCAGGGTGGGAATATAATTTTACTTTGGGAAAATCTGGGGGGGAACTGGGTCTACTTTAAAAATGACTTTTGGAAATGACAACTGACTAAGGGTGGCACACCTCTAGTGACCAGAAAAATGAAAAGTATGCAACTTAAGAGAATCTCCAAACATTACTTTTAGAAAAGATTAAAGGTAAACATAATATGTCCACTAACACTTTAATTCACTAAGGTAATCAGAAGAATAAAAATTACAGGAGCTCTCACTGGCTCTGTGAATCACTACTAAATATTATGTATAATATCAAGAACAAAAACGTGGCACTGGGTTGCAAGCAAAAACACTAAATCTAGTGATCAAACATGGTGAATGGATGCATAGATTGAACTCTTAATAATAATAGTAAACACAACACACAAGGTGGAGCACTGTAAAGCAAGGATTGCTTCCATTGAGATCTTAGTAATACTATCCCAAATATGGCAGTGGTAGTAAATGTTGAGTGGCACTGTTGAACTACAGAAGACGACATACAACAGGGGAAGTCTACATGAATCTGCAAAGCAGGTAATGTTGTAACATAGATAGTACTAACAGCGGGTAAGCTTACGTGACTGATCAATGCTTAATGACACTATGCAAAATACAAGATATACTAAATATTAAATGGAAAGTTAATACAAATCAATTACTGTTAGCATGATCAACACAGATCTAAAACACTTCCACAATGAATTCACAAATATCACAATTGCACAGTCTCTGAAGGAATAGGAATAGGAGAACACTTTGGAACAAGGAATGAGCGCAAGGAATAGTAGGTGAAGGCCGACAAATCCGCTTCCAATTCAATTATCTTTGTCCATGGACGTGACATACGTAAATTTGAGCCAGGGCTTCAGTGGAAGAACTTCGCCACTTGCAATTCACCCGGGAACAAATGGAAGAGCGCTCCCCATCAGACAATGCTTAGGTATTTCAAGGGTACAGCTTCCAAGTGGGATGACAGGGTCGGATGTCAAGACAGAATACGGATTCCAGACAGTGGAGTAGAAGAGGAACTAGCCACAGGTTTTCATCAAGACTTCAGCGGGCTAACTACTGCGATAACTGGTTAGGGTGAAATACGATTTAATAGGACGTACCAGGCCATATATTATATACCCGGTTTTGGGAGTCGCCGGAAATATCTTGTCTGACATATGTCAAAACTGGAACAATCTCCTTTGGCCCTGTGGTCTCTGCGCTATTCCTAGCAGGTGCCTGAAAAGGTCTTTGAAATGCTGGCAGAGAAAGGTATGGAGGAAAGAACACAGAGGTGCTAACTGAGTTCGAGAGGGTACGGCTTGGGGGTGAGATGCAGTTGTGAGGGGCGGAAATGCAGGTGTGAAGTGCTGCAAAAACAAGGATAGGGTGAGAGGTCAGGTCATATGGACCACACGTGTGAGGGTGTGAATTTTAATGATTTTCAGGTGCTGATCCGTTCCAATGACTCTCGTGAAATTTGACTGGGGACATTGCACAATGGCGGAAAGAGGGCAATGGTCCCTTACGTCTGCTAACTCCCTCAAAATCTTAGGCCATTATTGGCTTAAGGCCGGCGTCTTCATTGGATTTGTGATGGCAATGGCCGTTACGAGTTTATGAGAGGTAATAAATTAAGTTTGACAGGATATTAAAAGGAAATTTTCATGTTTTCGGTTTCGGGACGACGTTAAGAAACAATAGGGACAAAAGGGAAGTCAAAATATCACAAGTCACAACATGATTTGGTTTTACTCTATGTTCTTCCAAAATCAGTTCCTTTATTTCCCCATCTTTCTTTTCAATTTCCCTCATGTTTCGAAAGGAGAAAAGCAAATATAAAATGTGTCAGAAGGACTCTTGTCACAACTCCCCATTTAATGAAGATGGTACACAATCTAAACGGCCGGTAACGTCTGCCAACTTTTGTTGAATGGCAAACATGTTCCTCTCTCTCTCACTCAAAATAGTACATAAACTTACTACTAATGCTTTCACCTAACATTTCTTCATCTATCATCCCATTTTGTGTTATTACTGACATAAGGTATGACACTGGCAACAGTGCTGAAAATTAAAGGTAAACTAGTTTGGGATACAAAGGGGTACAAAGAGCATTTACATATGGGAGTTACAATAAAACACAATAATTATGAAAGGGAGATATTTAGTATTCACCTCTGGATAGCAAAACTAAATTATCGGGACATATGAAGAAAAACTTCATAAACGTTGACAGTTATCACCACCTTGGTTCACGACCTTTAATCACCTGAATTTCCAGTTGATGGGTGGTCATGGTGGTCCTGGACTGGGGTTCCATGCCAGCTCAACTAAGTTCATTCACTATGTACTGGGCCGGGGCTCAGTACTCTGGGGTGAGGATAGGTAAGCTTGTTCACCTCTCGTGCTTACTTTGAGGGGTGGGGCGGGTGGTTGCCAGGGACAAGGGATTCCCACAAGGGGTGTGGGCAGTTCCATCCTCACTTGTAGGTTGCACTGCTCCTGGGGCGGCCCATTGTAACAAATACTATGATAGTCGTTATGGCACTGAAGTGGATTTCCTTGCTGGTTCATTAGGCCAGGACCAAAAGGTAGCAGGGCCACAGGAGGCCCTGGTTGTAGGTGATCCTGGCCCAAGTAGGGGCCAGCCCAATCTAGGCTTGAGGTGGGCATTGACTTAGAGTCTGGATGAAGTCCTCTACATACATGTAGGTGGGTTCTGGTTGGGGTGTGCTACAGAACCCAACCCAGTCCCTGCAGGCTTCATCCAACTCTATTATTTGTCATGAGTTCTCGCAAGGTGCTAGAGGGGCAAGAGGACTTGTCCCTAAGAGGGGACCCTCTAATGAATCTAAGGCTGGCCTGGCATCTAGTGTAGGTAGACTAGGTTGCGGTAGCAAGAGACAAAATGGGCACAAACCCTTGGAGGGGGTGAATGTTCCATCAGGCTCTATTGGAGAGGCACTAGGGGCTTTGGGTGTGTGTGTAATAGCCACAGCATATTCACAGTCTTGATGGCCTTAGGTGTGGTTGCAATCCTTTTCCACATAATGTATGTTTCATTATTATGCTAGGTATTGGTTTTGCTGAATTAAAAAAATTCCTATTATGAAAAAGGATTTTCCTCTTTCAAGTCTGAAGATGAATAGCTTAGCTGAAGAAATGATTGCATGTGAAGTTCATACTTAGTTGAGTACTTCCACATTCCAGTTTCGATAGAGCATTTGAAATTTCCCCCTGAGAAAGTTGAGCTCATTATATGTTGTCGGCTAATATTAGTGACAGTTTCATCGTTTAAGAATGTTTATTTGTGAAGGGTTTAATCAACATAGTTGTTTGTGATGATTTAATTTACATACCAATGTTGAGAAGAGGCAGTTTTACTTTTGCAATACTATTAGATAAATATTATGTTGACCTAGGAAAAGTGAAGTCTTGGTTCATTTGCATTTGTATCAGAGGACGGAAAAATTGAGTTCGGAAATCCTGCTTTATGACGTCCAGAACATCCGTGCAGATGTAACAGAGATTTGATGTTTGATATTAAACCATAAAAATAATAACATCGTCAGTCGTTTTCCTCCACGAACCTTGATGTAGTTTCTCCCTTCAGATATGCAGTCTTCATTTATCACCCTGACTGACATCTGTCGGGTTTAATTTGTCACTTGAGTTATTATGGCCTTGGGAGAGGTTGGGGGAGGGGGGGTGTTTGCTGGTTGACGGAAAACATTCTTCTTTCATCAACGGAGCATTGCCTAATGTAGATTATGATAACCGACAGCAAGCGTCCTTCCCCAGCTGTATATCGGCTCGAGTTTCCCAAGTTGTGAGAAATCTGTGAAATGGTATCGGGTGATTTGAAGCTTGGAGTGGAAAAAGGCATATTCAGAATTTCGTGAATTTATGAAAAAGCTACAAGACTGGAAACAGTTTTATTCATAATTTTTCTCTTCGGAATATTATTTTTCATCTTCATGTGCAGCACATAAATTTTTCAAAAATGTCAAACTCGCTGATATAAATAAAAGTAAAAATTTTCCTTATTTTTATATCATAATGTACCATTCTTGACTAGTTTTTCCTTCTGGTTCTGCGAAGAAATTCAGCTGTCGAGGCTCCATTATCACTTCCTAACAATATTGAATACCGAGTATTAAGCTGCCAAAGAGAATGATTCTTATTGAGAGGAGAAACGTTCGTCAATTATTCACTATCTCACTATCTTGTAATAGTTTTTCACGAAATTCGTATCATTCCGTCAATAACAGGTATTTTGCAAAGCAGCTAACTTTTCCCTTTTAATTTAACGCATCGCTCCGCTTTCACATTTTTCCTCATATCTTAATTTTTTTCTCTGAAGGATAAAACGCCAATCATTTTTCTGCCTTTTTTCACGGGGCAAATATTTTCTCCTTTTTACCGTGAGGGATAAAACTCCATCAGTTTTTTCCAGCTTCTTTTCTCTCTCATGGAAAAAAATTAAACTTTGAATCTCGTTAATTGCTTTTCTTCAGATCCCGCTGCTGATACGAGTTCCTCAAGTTTCTTCCGCCTTTAATACCGGGAGCGGGAGCCGTGTGAGGTGATGTGTCGACGCTCTCCAAAAATGGAGGATTAGAGGTAAAATCATCAAGGGAACAACGTTATGCTGCTGATTCTTAGTTACGTTAAAGGGCTTGTGGGTTGAGGGAGGATATAATTTCCCCTCGTATTCTGACAACCTAGAGCTCTCTCTCTCTCTCTCTCTGTTTCACTTTGTCTAAGCATGTTTCATTTGCTTTGAAAAGACATCAAAGATACGTCAACTGGAAGCATATTTATCGGATGTTTTCCGCTTTATTATATATCTTTCTTTTGGAAAGATGGAAAGAATTTACAGAATTGGTGTGCTTTGCTGCGCTTGCTGAAATCCATGAACCTGAAAATAGTTTTGAGCAAGAAAACCCTTTCTGCTCAGGGGAATTCTATACATGAAAATGGCATAGAAATTCTGAATTGTAATCATATTAAATGTTCCCAGTAAAGGAAACTTCAGTAAAACTTCAACTCTTCACCTTTAATTCAAAAGCTGTTTCATTCATTAAACCCAAAGGTCATTTCCTTCCTCTCTTGGGGCCTGACTGGTAATGTCTTCGTTACGAAGTTGTGTGATTTAGTGCCTCTCTTGTTTCTGATCCCATAATGATAGTAAATATATTAATAATAATGATGATTATTATTGCTGTTTTGTTAAGCAGATTAGTAGTAGCATCAGCTGAATTTATTTTGTAGAATATCTTTTCAGTTCTTCAAATCATTCTTTTCTCTGATACTAGTACTTGATAAAATTTGTGTTTAAATTACAGTTAAAATATGATTTTTTTTACAGAGGTTCTGACTTCAGAGAATTCAACTGACACGACATTAGTAAGGAATATAATTAGGACGGAATTTAAATGTGAAGACTTGATCCCGTATAACCTCCATTACGATTTACTAGACATATTCCGGGGTGTTTTCCATGGATATCACTTATACCTCCAGAGGCAATCGCTCTCCATAGGCACATGCTCAGGTTAGCTGGGGTTGTGTACGCCGGTGATGAAGCATTTTGCTCTCGTTGGTCTACAAGGATGTCGAGGAAAAGGAGAAGACATGGCTGCACTCAACGATGACAGTGAGGCTGGTGCTTATTTACTCCATCCTGCTGATGCTGACAAAATTATTGTCTATGAAACTGACATATACATGGCACAGTGATGGGTTCTCTTGGAGTACTCTGCCAATTTCTATGTGGGCACCATAAAAAAAACAAGTATTATAAACTACAAGAATAGGAAGACTAGCAGCCTAGTGATGAAGAATAACTCAACCCAGTTCATGTAGGACTGCCTTTAGAGAATCAATGTGGTCTATTGATACAAATGCACCCTTCAAGGAGGTTCCTCCCCCCATGTTCAGGAAGGTGTCACATAGTCATGCCAAGACTGTTCACGACACCAAGATTACAAGAAGGGACATTATTCCTTACTTTGAAAACATCAACTGTGCAACTAGCCATCAATGCATGAGCCCCTTGGAAGCCTTAAGCTCAGCCTTCCTCCTAATGTCTGTATTAAGGACTTTGCCCACCAGCATTCCTATGCCTGGCAAGCGAACCAATCTGGACCTCCCATCCATTGGCAGCAGTTCTTCCAGTAACATCACACTCACCCCAACCCCATTTTTCACTGCTTACACATAAGAAAGGGTGCAACCATCAATGCCTGGGAGAGGACTTCTCTCAGATGCACTATTCAGATTTGTCTCGCCTGTCTTGATAATACACATCAAGTTTGTTGAAACATCGGTGACAAGAAAGTATTTGAAAGGAATTTGACTATCAAAACTATGATCCTGGAATTCATCTGCCAGAAACCACCTTCTGGTGAACTGTATGGCATCATTTCACTTCTGCCTCACTTTATACAGAATAAAAGCTGCTGTACATCTGCTACTGTTGTGTTTCTCTCTACCAGATTGTGAACATTGGACAACTAATGTCTGCTATTTATGTAGACAATGAAAAAATTATTTGTAAGACCGAAAAACTTAATCTAAAATTAATTTGAAAGATGCAGCCAATTTTTAACTGAAAATGCCAAGCAGAGGGTTCACTATCTTCTTATATTTCTCTCTGGCTCCGTGATCCCACTGCACTGCAAAACCCTTGTATGAGGAGCTTCTAGGGGATTCTGCTACAAATACAGCTGACCACGAAGAGTGGGAGAAGAACTATTTAGGACATTTGCTTTGTGTGGGACAACCTCCACCAAGTCAGATACACTGAAGCTGACCCCCTGACTGCTTTAAAAGAAAACAGCCAACAGCAATGACAACCCTCACCAAGGTTACAGGCACCCTCAATGATGTCACGGATTGCTTATGTCGCATGGAAAGAAAGATACTGAAAAGAAGATGGGGACAACAACTTAAATTCTCTCTCTCAGAAGGGGGACAAGTTTAATAATCTTACTGACTTCACACCCACCCCCAAACAGGACAGACTATTCAGTATAGGCCTCAACTGCCATTTTGCCATCCAACCGAGGTCCTTGGAGGAATGCCTTTAAATACAGCACTTGACAGACCTTATCTATATGAAGGTTAAGCCTTAGCACCCTACTCATCACTGACACACTCCAACCCACCCTCCAGGCTGAAGCCCTTAGTAATGCAGCAACTACTAAAGCAAAATTGTTGAACCATGCCTGGAGTTAATTTTATGATTAAATACAGCCTTAGTTGTAACCTCCCCTTTCTTGATGTCAGCATTGAACAGTGGGAGGAGTGCGCACTTTGTTACAAGGGTGTACTTATCTCTATTAGGTCATATATCCTAGTTTAAGGGCAGCTCTTAAATTAGGGTATGTGACCTCACACAAAAAGTGATTGCCTTGAGAAGTGTAAGCACTCTGCCATCAATGCCTTCTTTATGAGAACCCTGTCACACTTCCCTTCCTGGAGAGAGACACATGTAGAGCTGGTATGTGTTACCTAGGATCTTATCAACAATGGACATACAAGATAAAACATCAACAAATGCATTGGAATAGCTATGGATAGATGGTACCATCACAAACATTCCCCTGCTGCCTTCTATCAGGGCATATTCCATGTTAATAAGTGAAAATCCACAATTATGTATATGAGCAAAGCTGTTTTTATCAAAATACAAAAATGGTTAATAGTCTTCATCTTTCCCAACGTTATCCCTACATTAAGGGGTTAGTTACCTGATGCGCCTTCTCCACTGCCTTCTATCAAAGGCATCATCCTCCACCAAACCTCTTCTCTCCTTACCTTAGTTCACTTATCTTGCCAACTAATTTTCTGTCTCCCTCTCGATCTTTTTCCTCTAATAGGTTTTTCTCAAACCCCCTTCACTTCCTCCTCGTCATCCATCCTCAACAGTGCCCATATCATCCCAATCGTGACACTCTTATCACCTCTGTAATATTTACTACACCTGCCCTTCTTATTTCATCATTTTCCAATCTCTCAAGCAGCAATATTCCCTCAGCATTCTCATCTCCGTTCTCTCAAGCTTTACTTCCTCTTTTCTTCTTAGAGCCCATGTTTCGCTCCATACATTAACACTAGTCTTATCACTGTTACAGATCTTGACTTATTGTTTGATTGGCATTTTCTTATCACATACTACTCCAGCTACCTCTCTCCACTTCTCCAATGCAGCTTTTATCTTACAGTCAACTTCAGCCTCACATCCTCCCTCTTGGCTTAAAGTACATCTTAAGTATTTAAACTTCTCTGCCTGTTTTATAATTGAGCCTCTTCTTTCTTCTATTACTATTCTGTTTCTATCTTCCCTACTGCTCAGCAAAACCTGTTATATTCACATCCACCTTTAAGCAACCACTCTCTAAAGACTCCTTCCACTCTGCAACCCTTCTCTCTTCTGCTTGTATATATACATATATATATATATATATATATATATATATATATATATATATATAGATATTATATTTATATATATATATAGCATATATATATATATATATATATATCTATATATATATATATATATATAACGCACTATATAGATATATATATATATATATATATATATATATATATATATATATATATATATATATATATATATATATATATATACACACACACACATATATATATATATATATATATAATATATATATATATATATATTATATATATACATAGACCATATGACTCTCCTCCCAGTCCCTAGGTATTTCTTCCTTTTCACATATATATAGCTTTTGATTAATTTGATCATTTCAATTTGGAACTATGATACTCTCTCCACCGTCTGTGCTTCCCCCATCTCCTCTCTCTCATTTCCAGTATTTAACAGTTGTTCTTAATGGCTTCATCCCTATACAATATATTTCCCTAACTATCCTTTATGACACCCAATTTACCCACATCCTGTCACTGCCTTTTTCTCAAGTTTGAACCCTTATAGATAACCTTTTCTCCTTCTCTTGTTCCTAGCCTTTCATTCAACTTCTCTGCCGACTGCTGCCCTTCCAACAGCCATTCTACCCTCCTTCTCGCCTCTCTCTCTTTTTCTCTGTACCTTTCCTCTGCACCCTGTGCATGCCTTACTTTCCAGCCCTTAAATGCTTTTGATTTTCTCTTAATTGATTCTTGCATCTCTCCATTCCACAACCATTTTTCTCCGCTAGACACTCCATATCCACTGGTTTCTTCTCACCAGTCCCTCTGCTTTCCCAGCACACATTTCTCTCATGTCTGCCCAGGTATTTTCCACTCTGTTACCCTTTCCAAGCCATCTCTCTCTCACAGCTCTCCTAAATTGCTCCCCCTTTTCTCCTTTAAGGTCCCAAATCTTAACTCCAGATCTTCCCTTTTTCTTCATGGGTTTCCTACCTCTCATTTTAAAATCCATCACCACCAACCTATGCTGTTTAACACACACTTCTCCCAAGATCACTTTGCAGTTTGTCACATTACTTTTGCTGGCTCCTCTAACCAGGATGTAATCTATTTGGCTTTGCACTCCTCCACTTTCATAAGTTATCAAGTATTTATCTAACTTCTGAAACCATGTGTCCATACAGGCCAATTCAAAACTCTGAGCCATCTCCAATAAATAATCCCCATTTTCATTTCTTATTCCGAACCCATGGTCTCCGTGTACCTCCTCATACCCATCTCTTCTCTTTCCCACCCTACCATTCATATCAGCTCCCCCCCCACCCCCCACCACCCAAAAAAAAAAAAAATTATATATATATATATATATATATATATATATATATATATATATATATATATATATATATATAGATATATAACGAGATAAGATCTCGGTCTCATTTATTTTAAGAGGTAGAGATGGACCAAAGCATCCAAAGGCAACTGATAACATCCTCTATCTCTCTCTCTCTTGATTCCCAACAGCTCTCTCTCCCTCTCTCTCTCTCTCTCGATACCCCTCCCCCCCTCCATTATCTAAGATCACCAAATCAGACACGGAACATTACAAAAATATGCATTTGTTTAAAATAAAAAGCAAACAATTAGCCAAATTAACTCAGGTTCTTAACAGAAAGATTAAATGAATGATTGGACTCAAATAACTCCACTCTATATTTCTACTCAATAATACCAATATTATCAGTTCCCA